>NC_052308.1:67141694-67441694 GCF_016432855.1 Salvelinus namaycush | reverse complement strand
ATGCTGTCAAATAACTTCTGGGCCACATCCTGACTGATGGCAGCCCATTCTTGCATAAGCAATGCTTGGAGTTTGTCAGAATTTGTGGGTTTTTGTTTGTCCACCTGCCTCTTGAGGATTGACCACAAGTTCTCAATGGGATTAAGGTCTGGGGAGTTTCCTGGACATGGACCCAAAATATCGATGTTTTGTTCCCCGAGCCACTTAGTTATCACTTTTGCCTTATGGCAAGGTGCTCCATCATGCTGGAAAAGGAATTGTTCGTCACCAAACTGTTCCTGGATGGTTGTGAGAAGTTGCTCTCGGAGGATGTGTTGGTACCATTCTTTATTCATGGCTGTGTTCTTAGGCAAAATTGTGAGTGAGCCCACTCCCTTGGCTGAGAAGCAACCCCACACATGAATGGTCTCAGGATGCTTTACTGTTGGTATGACACAGGACTGATGGTAGCGCTCACCTTGTCTTCTCTGGACAAGCTTTTTTTCCTGATACCCCAAACAATCGGAAAGGGGATTCATCAGAGAAATGACTTTACCCCAGTCCTCAGCAGTCAAATCCCTGTACCTTTTGCAGAATATCAGTCTGTCCCTGATGTTTTTCCTGGAGAGAAGTGGCTTCTTGCTGCCCTTCTTGACACCAGGCCATCCTCCAAAAGTCTTCGCCTCACTGTGCGTGCAGATGCCCTCACACCTGCCTGCTGCCATTCCTGAGCAAGCTCTGTACTGGTGGTGCCCCGATCCCGCAGCTGAATCAACTTTAGGAGACGGTCCTGGCGCTTGCTGGACTTTCTTGGGTGCCCTGAAGCCTTCTTCACAACAATTGAACCGCTCTCCTTGAAGTTCTTGATCATCTGATAAATGGTTGATTTAGGTGCAATCTTACTGGCAGCAATATCCTTGCCTGTGAAGCCCTTTTTGTGCAAAGCAATGATGACGGCACGTGTTTCCTTGCAGGTAACCATGGTTGACAGAGGAAGAACAATGATTCCAAGCACCACCCTCCTTTTGAAGCTTCCAGTCTGTTATTCGAACTCAGTCAGATGACAGAGTGATCTCCAGCCTTGTCCTCGTCAACACTCACACCTGTGTTAACAAGAGAATCACTGACATGTCAGCTGGTTCTTTTGTGGCAGGGCTGAAATGCAGTGGAAATGTTTTTTGGGGATTCAGTTCATTTGCATGGCAAAGAGGGACTTTGCAATTAATTGAAATTCATATGATCACTCTTCATAACATTCTGGAGTATATGCAAATTGCCATCATACAAACTGAGGCAGCAGACTTTGTGAAAATTAAAATTTGTGTCACTCTCAAAACTTTTGGCCATGACTGTAGAAGCTAATGATCCATCATGTATGACATTCCTGGGAGTGTGTAAACTTACATTGTATGTTACCATATCATTTTTGTATGTTCTCTATTGTTATGTACTTGAAAATATATCAATTGACCAATTCGGCACATTTGGCCAGATTTGAAACATTGTCCTGTATTGCAATGCTTCACTGGATCAATCTGAAACTTTACACACACATCTAAATTGTGCCTAAACAGCAATATTATATTATGGCCTTTCTCTTGCATTTCAAAATGATGGATAAAAAAAAATTGAAAACGTTTTTTTTGTTTGTATTATCTTTTACCAGATCTAATGTGTTAGATCTCCTACATACATTCATTCTCCTACATTAATTTCACATTTCCACAAACTTCCACGTGTTTCCTTTCAAATGCTATCAAGAATATGCATATCCTTGCTTCAGGTCCTGAGCTACACTCAGTTAGATTTGGGTATGTCATTTTAGGCAAAAATTGAATAAAAGGGTCAGATTCTTTAAAACCTTAATACACGTCATTTAACTCAAGCTAACTAGCCTTATTATTATCCATGTTATTTGCTGTAACTAGCTAGGTTTGCCACGAAGAGCCGATATCTCTTCTCTTCTATTTTATGTTAATCCCCATCCACAAGAGCACAAGAGCTCTCAATAACATTTCATTGGATACGTGAAAGTATGTGAAATAATATATTGTGTGATGTTCTGCAAAGTAAGGAATTACTCCTGTAGCTAGCAAACTAACTAGCAATGGCAATCATGTTAGCATATTTCGTACTGAGATTACTGTTCTAAAACCTGTTCTTGAGTTTAAAAGAATAAATACTGCTATCATTAGCTTATTTTCTCACTGCCCTGAGTTTAAGACAAGGGTTTAGCTATCTGGGAATTAAGAACATTCCCAAGAACAAATCCAAGAGCTTTATGTTCAAGAATCTAATTTCTTCTTAACCTTTGGCTTAAGGAGAAACATTAGAAATAACGCAATAACATTTCCAAGAACCTTTTTGAGGAATAGAAACTTTCCTTGACTTTCTTCATAAGTCTATAGATAAGAAAAAATGGCAGTTAAGTAGACATTTCTTCTTAAGAAGAAATGACTTACAGCACTCCCTACTGTAAGTCACTCTGTATAAGAGCGTCTGCTAAATTATGTAAATGTAAAAATGTGCCCCAGCAACGTTAATTTTTGTTGTAAAATTTTATTTGCTTCCATTTCGTTTTAACATGTGTGTTTTCTTGGCAAGTTGTTGACATGATGTGTCATTTTTTTAAGTAAGTAAGTTTTTTAACTAAGTATATCTGTGCTCCCATTTGTCCATATTTCTTGGAGATCCTTTGAATGGTAACATTTTGTGATACTCTCAACTCATCACATGGTATAAGCAGATTCATAACTTTTATAACACCTCAAATGAATGTCACTTTACTAAGGTGTCTGTGCACACTCTATACGGGCATATGACATGGTTATGACAACCATCATTCCATTCAGTGTAATAATGTGACACGGAAATGAGTAAATGACATTACACCCTGTTAAAACATCTGGTATGTAGACTCTTATGCAGCATGTAATAACATAGGACATAAGTTGTCATGCAGACTGTGAAATAGTAGTTGTTATTAACCGTTGACAGAGCATATAACAGGATGAACAGTCATTTTTAAAACCCATTATAATCAGTTTTATAACATCTCATGCAGTGACTCAACTAATTATAACAACTTTTTGACAACTTATGACAAAAGTTATAAAGGCTTTGTATATGCATGCATAAGGACACCTACAGTAAAGTTTTACCAAATAATTATTAAGTGAGGTCAGTAGTCCCTTCACCATGCACACCATGCACAAAATGTAATAGCTGTATAATTTGTATATAATAATACAAATGATGCTTCAGCACAACAGAGTCATGTGAAGAGATACTGTATACATTATTATGACAGAAGTGATCAAACTAAAACCATTCTTTAAACAATGTTTCCCTATTAAAATGGAATACTCTAACGAAATACAGTATATACACTGTCAACAGGGGTTAAATCAGTGGTAGAACAAACTCAATATATGACAGGATGAACAGTCATTTTTAAAACCAATTATAACCGGTTTTATAACATCTCATGCAGTGAATCATGATTCATTAAAACTACTTATGACAGCTTATGACAAATGTTATAATGTGTTTTATAAACTGGGTAGTTTGGCTCCTGGATGGTGATAAGCTGAAAGCTGTGGTATATCAGACATTATAAACTGGGTGGTTCGAGCCCTGAATGATGATTGGCTGAAAGCCATGGTATATCAGACCGTATACCATGGGTATGACAAAACATGTATTTTTACTGCTCTAATTATGTTGGTAACCAGTTTATAATAGCAATAAGGCACCTCTGGGGTTTGTGATATGTGGCCAATATACCACACGTTGCGTCGTGCATAAGAACAGCCCTTAGCCGTGGTATATTGGCCATATACCACACCCCTTCTGGCCTTAATATAACTGTTATAAGGCTTTATGAATGCATGCCTAAGAACACCTACAGTAAAGTGTTACCAATTATTTTACAGCACTTACAACCCATGAAAAATCAGAAATCAGAAAATCCACAACAATTTACATATCACAGGATACAAAGACAATGTCAGTTTCAGTAAGCACAAATTAATTTACCCTGCGTGAGAGAGGCCCCACATGGTCCCAGCTGACTATGAAAGATAGGTATCGTTTGTCGAGAAGTGTTAATGCTTATGACACAACGCTACTTCCTGATTCGGTGTACTCTGAACCTGTAGAGGGTGCGGTGTTGGATATGTCAGGAAGAGATTGTCTGTCCAATCAGAGGCAATCTTTACTGCCATTGACGGCAAGTTTTACAGTATGTCTAGAATTTAACCCTCTACAATCCATTGTACCTTAGTCTGCAGTTCAAGACCTCTTAGTAGTTGACCTCTCCATCCAAAACACTATTCTCATACTCATTGCCCTAACTAAAGCGAAGAAAACAATATAAAAAAATGAATAATAATAAATGAATAAATAATAGTTGGGCACACAACGTAAACATGGATTATACCTGGTACGGACACCAGTTTCTGGAGCTCCTTCTTGAGGCGAGTGATTTCCTTACACAGCTGAATGTCATCCATCCTAAAGACATAAACATTTAATTATTTAAAAACCCTGCATTATTCAGAATTTATTTAACCTTTTATTTAACTAGGCAAGTCAGTTAAGAACAAATTCTTCTTTTCAATGACAGCCTAGGAACAGTGGGTCAGGGGCAGAACGACTGATTTTTTACCTTGTCAGCTCAGGGATTCGATCTTGCAACCTTTGGGTTAATAGTCCAACGCACTAACCACTAGGCTATTCAGCAAATGGTCCAATCTAAGTGGTCCAAATGGTCCAATCTAAGTTTTTTGTCATTTAGCAGAAGCTCTTATCCAGAGCGACTTACAATAGTGAGTGTATACATTTTTGATACCGTTAACCCAGTATCACAGCATCACAGAGCCTACAGACATCCATTACTGTCAGCTAACTGAGAGCCTCACCTCCTCTACCTTTCTACCTGTCAGACAGGATGAACAGGGACCTGCGGTGGGCAACAGCTTTAAACAGAATGCCTAACTTATTAGATATTTCAGATTCTAAACAGTGTCATCAAAGGCTAAAACAAGATCCAATTATAAAAAACAGTGCCGGGCTTCCATATACAGTCGTTTGAAAAAGTTTGGGCACCCCTCTGAGGCTGCATAATAATTTACTCTGTCGTCACAGAAAATGATCACAGTGGCATGCCATTCATTTTCTAATAAAAGCTGAGTACTGGGGTATTGTCCGGACAAAGATTTTTAGTGTAGCAATATTAAGTTGTATGAAATTAAATCAGATGTGAAAAATAGGCTATGCAAAAATGTGGGCACCCTTATCATTCTGTTGATTTGAATACCTGTAACTACTTAGCACTGATTAATTGGAACACACAATTGGTTTGGTGAGCTCATTAAGCCTTGAACTTCATAGACAAGTGCATCCAATCATGAGAAAAGGTATTTAAGGTGGCCAATTGCAAGTTGTTGTTCTCTTTGACTCTCCTCTGAAGAGTGGCAACATGGGGGCTTCAAAACAACTCTCAAATGACCTGAAAACAAAGATTGTTCAACATTATGTTTTAGAGGAAGGCTACAAAAAGCTATCGCAGAGATTTAAGCTGTCAGTGTCCACTGTGAGGAACATAGTGAGGAAATGGAAGACCACAGGCACAGTTCTTGTTAAGGCCAGAAGTGGCAGGCCAAGTAAAATATCGGAGAGGCAAAGGCGAAGGATGGTGAGAACGGTCAAAACCAGCTCACAGACAACCTCCAAAGACCTACAACATCATCTTGCTGCAGATGGTGTCATTGTGCATCGTTCAACAATTTAGCGCACTTTGCACAGGGAGAAGCTGTATGGGAGAGTGATGCGGAAGAAGCCTTTTCTGCACACACACCACAAACAGAGTCGCTTGAGGTATGCAAACGCACATTTGGACAAGCCAGCTTCATTTTGGAATAAGGTGCTGTGGACTGATGAAACAAAGATTGAGTTATTTGGTCATAACAAGGGACGTTATGCATGGCGGCAAAAGAACACAGCGTTCCAAGAAAAACACTTGCTACCCACAGTAAAATTTGGTGGGGGTTCCATCATGCTGTGGGGCTGTGTGGCCAGTGCCGGTACTGGGAATCTTGTTAAAGTTGAGGGTCGCATGGATTCCACTGAATATCAGCAGATTCTTGGGAATAAGTTTGAAGAATCAGTCACAAAGTTGAAGTTACGCCGGCGCTGGATATTTCAACAAGACAACGACCCAAAACACTGCTCAAAATCTACCCGGGCATTTATGCAGAGGAACAAGTACAATGTTCTGGAATGGCCATCCCAGTCCCCAGACCTGAATACCATTGAGAATCTGTGGGATGATTTGAAGCGGGCTGTCCATGCTCGGCAACCATCAAGCCTAACTGAACTGGAGATGTTTTGTAAGGAGGAATGGTCCAAAATACCTTCATCCAGAATCCAGACACTCATTAGAGGCTATGGCAAGCGTCTAGAGGCTGTTATTTTAGCAAAAGGAGGCTCTACTAAATATTGATGTGATTTTTCTATTGGGGTGCCCAAATTTATGCACCTGTCTAATTTTGTTTTGATGCATATTGCACATTTTCTGTTAATCCAATAAACCTAATTTCACTACTGAAATATTACTGTGGCCATCAGTTATTTGATAGATCAAAATGAAATTGCTGATCCAAACACCCAATTATTTATAAATGGAAATCATGGAAATTGTCAGGGGTGCCCAAACTTTTTCATACGACTGTAGTGTGTCACGACTTCCGCCGAAGTCGCTCGCTCTTCTTGTTCGGGCGGCGTTCGACGTCACCGGCCTTCTAGCCATCCCCGATCCACTTTTAATTTTTCATTTGTTTTGTCTTTGTTTTACACACCTGGTTTCAATTCCCCAATTACATGTTCATTATTTAACCCTCTGTTTTCCCCATGGTTTTTGTGAGTGATTGTTTTATTGTAAGCTCGGTCCGATGTTTGTGGGCTTGGTATTACTTCATGTATTTGGAAATTTTGAGTAAAGTTCATTGTGTTACTCATCTCTGCTGTCCTGCGCCTGACTTCTCTGCACCAGCTACAGCCAGAACCTTACACAGTGCCTGTGCCAAAACCTCTTTCTCCAATGAATGAGGAAAGGATTCCCTCCCTCCCTCCCTCCCTCCCTCCATGTAACACTTTCCAAGCATTGCAATACAGGGAGTAGGACTAGGCGCTTTGCTCCATGTGGTTAAACTTTTTCAGCCTGGGACCAAAATGAGAAATTCTGTGTTTTCCTGGGACCCAAGCTTATGAAAACATGCAACTATACGTAAATATCGGTACATTTAATTGCCCTTATGCCTATAACAAATGCAATACAGACAAAAACAAATGACAATGAAATACCCATATAAATTGCAATTCATGTTTATTTTTCCCCATTAAAAACACTCATACATGTGTGTCTAGATTGGAACAGTTGCTGTTATAATACAATCAATTATTTTCATTCTGAACTGGAATAAACTGATTGATCACATCACACAGATGTAGACCAGAAAACAAACACACACACACCTATTCTGGGCTAAGTCTCTATTCTGGGCTCAGTTTTTGACAGTGCAACCCTAAGGTCATGCTCAGCATTGAGTGTGTTTCTGTACTTGTTTTTTTAAGTTTTTAAGAGTTGAGAACCCTGACTCGCATAGGTATGTGGTGTCAAACTGGACGAGAACATCTACTGCTTTCTCAGCCAGGCAGGAGACCGAACTGTGTGAGTGTGTTTGCCTCAAAAAGCATCTTGCTTCAATCAGTTTATTCCAGTTAAGAATAACAATTATTATTGTATTTTAACAGCAACAGTTCAAACCTAGACTAGTTTTCAACAATAATTTATAGAGTAAAATGTACAGTAGGCCTGATAATTTTTAATCTTCATCTGTACTGTTACTTAGGGTTGCACTATCAGTAGCTAGCTTGCTTTGGCGAATGTTAGCTATTAGCTGTGTACAAGGCCAGGGGATTGTTTGAAAGAGAAACTCACATCTACTACTATGAGAGTTAACGTTAGTTAGTACTCCCTTATTACTGCTTATCACCTGTTATAAAATGACAACAATGCCTTGCTAGCTGACATACTTTCCCACTGTCGAAGCACTGTTTCCTGCAGCATTCTGCCCTGTTCTGAAAGAACTCCCTGGGTTTACCATCATGCTGTGGATGTTTGGTCAGGACGTGTCGTTTTGTTAATTTGTTCGTTATGCGAGTCTCATTACTAAGCACTTCCACACACAAAACACATTGTGGGCGCTCCTCGTTATAAGTTTGTATGAAAGAGAGAGAAACTCATCGCTGTATATGCGTTTCATGACAATTCAGTCAGAACTTGTGGCTAGCATGAGTCCATTTGATGACAACGGTGAGTGATGGCGAGTGCGAATGACAAGTCAGTGGCTGACAGCGCATCATCTGCTGCCTGAACGACAGCGCTGCATCGTGTGTGTCGTGGAGTCATCTTCAAGAAAACTGCAGAAAAAAAGATCCGGTAAACCACAAAGCACACGGGCATCTCCCTCTCGCACTCGCGCAGCAGCCAAACTGAGCAGAGACCGCTGCTTAAGCAGAAAGCGCACAGAACAGAGAGCGCAGATGCACTTGGCCAAATCAATTCCAGTAATTAATGAAACAATTATAAATGTACACTGACACGTCGCGACCCACCATTAACAGGTCCAGTGGGTCGCGACCCATACTTTAAGAAAGGCGGCTCTAGATGCTGGAGAGTGATGTCAAACAGACAGGGTGTATCATCCATTACTAGGAGGATGAGACATCATCCTGGGTTAGTTCTGGTCTCCTGCCACATGACACATTTCCCTTCTGAGGAACATCAGTGATGACTCATAGGTCAGTGTAGTGACATACTGTAGAGCAGAACATTATTCATTCTGTAGTGTAGATAGAGCAGAACATCACTGCTGAGTGAGAGGGTCAGCTACAGTATCATCATTAGTAAGCTACATCATTGTTAATTCAGGTCTCAGTGGCAGTGTTATAATTAGAATGTTGTGGACATGGGCTACTGAGTGAGGGGTCAGTCCAGTTCCATCATTAAGAAGGGACAGCACTAGCTACTGAGTAATGGTGCTTTCAAGACAACTGGGAACACTTAAAAAACAAGGTCAAATCATGACGTCCGTGATCTTCAGGCCAGAAAGTGGGAGTTCTAGAAAGATGGATCCAAGTCGGATCTTGTTTTTTCAGAGTTCCTGGTTGTCTTGAACGCACTGATGTCGGAAGTCAGAGATTTGAGGTCCCAGTACCCAGCCTAGTGAGTGACCTCACTAGCAACTGAGTGAGAGGTCAGCCTAATGACATAAGTAAGAAGGGACATCACTAGCTACTGAGGGAGAGGGTCAGTTTAGTAACATTATCAATAGGGAAGATTATAGGGAAAGTTGTTTTTCACTACAGCTGAGAGGGACACTGACACACTGGTTTATGCATTCACTCACTGTTGTAAGTTGCTTTGGATTCAATGGTTATAAAGATGAGCTGAGGAGAGATTGACTGCATCACTTCTTCTTTTTATAACAGCATATATTATTTATTGTTATATTAAATACAGTAGTTAATTGTTGGTTTACAGATTGCCTAGATGAAGCTGAACCTTGACTTTTACAGTTTATATATTGAACCCATGCTACTCTATTCTTCATCTAAGACAAAGAGAATGGCAGGGCACTGTTCTTATGGGTCCCCCTGTCTGTAGGACAACTGTAGCCCTCTGGTGATGGAGTCGGGGTTCTGACTCCTAAACTTGAAATAGTGTTAATTATCACGTATCCTATTGAAGTATTGAGTGCTACAGTCTAGGGTCAACGCCAGAAGTGAATGGTCATCTGTAGGAGGAATGTATATGGTGGAGGCAATTAAGCTTGAAGGAAGGGCTGAGTTGGGTAGCTGAGCCTACAGACATCCATCACTGTCAGCTAACTGAGAGCCTCACCTCTCTACCTCCACTACCTCTCTACCTGTCAGACGGGATGAATAGGGACCTGCGGTGGGCAAGGTGCAGAATACAGATGATGTATGGCCTGAGGGGAACCACAGTATTCTACTTAAACAGATTATACTCCCTTCTACTCAATTATAATGAAATTGTTGAAGCAGCTTTGCTTCTTATCTTTGTTATCATTGTTATGAGTGGTGTGTTGAATGGGTTTTCTATAAACTTGATTTGATCAAGGATGCTATTCATATTCCTGAATTGGCAACATACAGGGATCGTTATACTAACTACTTGCACTTTATATGCTCAGTCACACTAATTAAAGTCTGATTAGATTACTGTGTATCACAGTCTTGGCTCTAAATGAATCACAGCTCATTCCCTGTCTTTGTGTCACAGTATAGGGAGGAGATGTCACTATGGTGCATTCTATAGGGTTATGATGATGGTGTAGCACCAGTAAATATGCAGTATAATCATGCCTGAGTATAGACATTCCTGGATTCCTCCTTTCACTCCTCTCTATTGGATCACCCTGTCTCTTCTAACAGTGTACATAACTGTGAGCATGCATTCACGCACACACAGATGTGTCCCTGTGTTGAGCTTAACCCTGACCCAAAAGCCTAGAAGGGATGAGAGAGCCAAGGCTATGGGTTCGTAGCTTCAACCCCGCAGCACACACACACACACTTACACACACCAACTGGTTAATGGACTGCTGAATTTTTTTTTTTTGTTCTCTTGCTTTGTTTGTTATTTTCCATATTATGTCGAGCTCTGAGAAGCTACCCAGGAAAGGGCTGAAAATATCCCATATTAATATAGGTAGCCTTAGAAATAAGGTTCGTGAAATCAATCAATTGATAACATCAGATATTAGCCATTTCTGAAACTCACTTAAATAATTATTTTGATGATACAGCAATAGCAATACAAGGATATAACATCTATAGAATAGACAGAAATGCTCATGGGGGAGGTGTTGTTTTATATGGAGTGTAACGACCCTGGGTTTATAAGCGCGGAAATCAACTCTGCCGTTCGAGCATGCTTTTGTGGCAGAGTCGATAACGCGCCGGACCTCGGGCTAGAAGGTCGAGGGTTCGACCTGCTCCCTGCCTGTTTCATTACAATATATATATATTGGGTAGCTGATATATACAGTTGAAGTTGGAAGTTTACATACACTTAGTTTGGAGTCATTAAAACTCGTTTTTCAATCACTCCACACATTTCTTGTTAACAAACTATAGTTTTCGGAAGTCAGTTAGAACATCTACTTTGTGCATGACACAAGTAATTTTTCCAACAATTGTTTACAGACAGATTATTTCACTGTATCACAATTCCAGTGGGTCAGAAGTTTACATACACTAAATTGACTGTGCCTTTAAACGGCTTGGAAGATTCCAGAAAATTATGGCTTTAGAAGCTTCTGGTAGGCTAATTGACATAATTTGAGTCAATTGGAGGTGTACCTGTGGATGTATTTCAAGGCCTACCTTCAAACTCAGTGCCTCTTTGCTTGACATCATGGGAAAATCAAAAGAAATGACCTCAGAATTTTTTTGTAGACCTCCACAAGTCTGGTTCATCCTTGGGAGCAATTTCCAAACGTCTGAAGGTACCACATTCATCTGTACAAACAATAGTACAAACAATAGTACGCAAGTATAAACACCATGGGACCACGCAGCCGTCATACCTGTAACGTTCGTCGTCGGAATGAGACCAAAGCGCAGCGTGGAAAGTGTTCAAGATTTAATGTTCACAAAAAAACTCAAACAAAATGACAAAAGGAGAAAACGAAAGCGCACAGTTCTGTCAGGGAAACAACCTAAACAGAAAACAACACCCCACAAAACCCAAACGGAAAATGATAACTTATACACTGCTCAAAAAAATAAAGGGAACACTTAAACAACACAATGTAACTCCAAGTCAATCACACTTCTGTGAAATCAAACTGTCCACTTAGGAAGCAACACTGATTGACAATAAATTTCACATGCTGTTGTGCAAATGGAATAGACAAAAGGTGGAAATTATAGGCAATTAGCAAGACACCCCCAATAAAGGAGTGATTCTGCAGGTGGTGACCACAGACCACTTCTCAGTTCCTATGCTTCCTGGCTGATGTTTTGGTCACTTTTGAATGCTGGCGGTGCTTTCACTCTAGTGGTAGCATGAGACGGAGTCTACAACCCACACAAGTGGCTCAGGTAGTGCAGCTTATCCAGGATGGCACATCAATGCGAGCTGTGGCAAGAAGGTTTGCTGTGTCTGTCAGCGTAGTGTCCAGAGCATGGAGGCGCTACCAGGAGACATGCCAGTACATCAGGAGACGTGGAGGAGGCCGTAGGAGGGCAACAACCCAGCAGCAGGACCGCTACCTCCGCCTTTGTGCAAGGAGGAGCACTGCCAGAGCCCTGCAAAATGACCTCCAGCAGGCCACAAATGTGCATGTGTCTGCTCAAACGGTCAGAAACAGACTCCATGAGGGTGGTATGAGGGCCCGACGTCCACAGGTGGGGGTTGTGCTTACAGCCCAACACCGTGCAGGACGTTTGGCATTTGCCAGAGAACACCAAGATTGGCAAATTCGCCACTGGCGCCCTGTGCTCTTCACAGATGAAAGCAGGTTCACACTGAGCACATGAGCACTACGGCCTCCTCCACGTCTCCTGATGTACTGGCCTGTCTCCTGGTAGCGCCTCCATGCTCTGGACACTACGCTGACAGACACAGCAAACCTTCTTGCCACAGCTCGCATTGATGTGCCATCCTGGATGAGCTGCACTACCTGAGCCACTTGTGTGGGTTGTAGACTCCGTCTCATGCTACCACTAGAGTGAAAGCACCGCCAGCATTCAAAAGTGACCAAAACATCAGCCAGGAAGCATAGGAACTGAGAAGTGGTCTGTGGTCACCACCTGCAGAATCACTCCTTTATTGGGGGTGTCTTGCTAATTGCCTATAATTTCCACCTTTTGTCTATTCCATTTGCACAACAGCATGTGAAATTTATTGTCAATCAGTGTTGCTTCCTAAGTGGACAGTTTGATTTCACAGAAGTGTGATTGACTTGGAGTTACATTGTGTTGTTTAAGTGTTCCCTTTTTTTTTTTGAGCAGTGTATATGATCCCCAATCAGAGACAAGGATAGACAGCTGCCTCTGATTGGGAACCACACTCGGCAAAACAACAAAGAAATAGAAAAAATAGATTTTCCCACCCGTGTCACACCCTGACCTAACCAAACATAGAGAATAAATAAGGATCTCTAAGGTCAGGGCGTGACAATACCACTCAGGAAGGAGACGCGTTCTGTCTCCTTGAGTTGAACGTACTTTGGTGCGAAAAGTGCAAATCAATCCCAGAACAACAGCAAAGGACCTTGTGAAGATGCTGGAGGAAACAGGTACAAAAGTATCAATATCCACAGTAAAACAAGTCCAATATCGACATAACCTGAAAGGCCGTTCAGCAAGGAAGAAGCCACTGCTCCAAAACCGCCATAAAAAAGCCAGACTACGGTTTGCAACTGCACATGGGGACAAAGATCGTACTTTTTGGAGAAATGTCCTCTGGTCTGATGAAACAAAAATAGAACTGAGTTACTCAGTTAGACCAGCTCTGTCAGGGGGAATGGGCCAAAATTCACCCAACCTATTGTGGGAAGCTTGTGGAAGGCTACCCGAAACATTTGACCCAAGTTAAACAATTTAAAGGCAATGCTACCAAATACTAATTGAGTGTATGTAAACTTCAGACCCACTGGGAATGTGATGAAAGAAATAAAAGCTGAAATAAGTATTTCTCTCTACTATTATTCTGACATTTCACATTGGTGAACAGTGGTCACAGTGGTGATCCTAACTGACCAAAGACAGGGAATTTTTACTAGGATTAAATGTCAGGAATTGTGAAAAACTGAGTTTAAATGTATTTGGTTTAGGTGTATGTAAACTTCCAACTTCAACTGTTCAACTATATATACAGTGGGGAGTAATGTAGGATTGAATTGTTGAATTGCGACTCTACTTTGTCTCTATACTGGGACTTAGCTTGTTTGATTGCCTTGCGGAGGGAATAGCTACACTGTTTGTATTCGGTCATGTTTCCGGTCACCTTGCCCTGGTTAAAAGCAGTGGTTCGCGCTTTCAGTTTCACGCGAATGCTGCCATCAATCCACGGTTTCTGGTTTGGGAATGTTTTAAATCGTTGCTGTGGGTACGACATCGTCAATGCACTTTCTAATGAACTTGCTCACCGAATCAGCGTATTCGTCAATGTTGTTGTTGGACGCAATGCGGAACATATCCCAATCCACGTGATCGAAGCAGTCTTGAAGCGTGGAATCAGATTGGTCGGACCAGCGTTGAACAGACCTGAGCGCGGGAGCTTGCTGTTTTAGTTTCTGTTTGTAGGCTGGAAGCAACAAAATGGAGTCGTGGTCAGCTTTTCCGAAAGGAGGGCGGGGGAGGGCCTTATATGCGTCGCGGAAGTTAGTATAACAATGATCCAAGGTTTTACCAGCCCTGGTAGCACAATCGATATGCTGATAAAATTTAGGGAGTTTTGTTTTCAGATTAGCCTTGTTAAAATCCCCAGCTACGATGAATGCAGCCTCAGGGTGTGTAGTTTCCAGTTTACAAAGAGTCAGATAAAGTTCGTTCAGAGCCATCGATGTGTCTGCTTGGGGGGGGATATATACGGCTGTGATTATAATCGAAGAGAATTCCCTTGGTAGATAATGTGGTCGACATTTGATTGTGAGAAATTCTAGATCAGGTGAACAGAATGACTTGAGTTCCTGTATGTTGTTATGATCACACCACGTCTCGTTAATCATAAGGCATACACCCCCGCCCCTCTTCTTACCAGAAAGATGTTTGTTTCTGTCGGGGCGATGCGTGAAGAAACCAGCTGGCTGCACCGACTCCGTTAGCGTCTCTCGAGTAAGCCATGTTTCCGTGAAGCAGAGAACGTTGCAGTCTCTGATATCTCTCTGGAAAGCTAACCTTGCATCAACCTTGTTGTCAAGAGACTGGACATTGGCGAGTAGTATGCTAGGGAGTGGAGCGCGATGTGCCCGTCTCCGAAGCCTGACCAGGAGACCGCTTCGTTTGCCCCGTTTACGGCGTCGTTGTTTAGTGTCGCCGGCTGGGATCAGATCCATTGTATTGGGTGGAAGGCAAAACACAGGATCCGCATCGGGAGAGTCATATTCCTGGTTGTAACGATGGTGAATTGACGTTGCTCTTATATTCAGTAGTTCCTCCCGACTGTATGTAATGAAACCTAAGATTACCTGGGGTACCAATGTAAGGAATAACACATAAAAAAAAAAATACTGCATATTTTCCTAGGAACGCGAAGCGAGGCGGCCATCTTGGTCGGCGCCGGAAGTCCTATCTACAGTTGTTTTTAAATGTGCTCGACAAATAAACTTGATTTGATTAACTGTTGATCAATATATTAAAATAATTTTGTTTCAAATTTTGCTCTGGCCTCTTCTTTAAGTTTCTATTCAACATAATACCTTATTATCTCAATGAAATGCACTGAAATTAATGTATATTTGACCCACAAAGGCAATTTATTATTTTGGCCAGTAAAAAAATATGCTTAGCTGGTGGATTTTTTTCATCTACCAGTCCCCTTGGCAGGTGAGACAAAAAGTAAATTTCAGACACTGGTTACACACACACACACACACACACACACACACACACACACACACACACACACACACACACACACACACACACACACACACACACACACACACACACACACACACACACAAAATCCTGCTATTCCGAATAATACATGACAATACAGTAGAATTATCTAGATTAGAGATATCCAGAGTAGAGCTATCCAGATAAGAGATAACTGACATACAAGACACTCACATGTATCGGAGTTCTGACTCTCTTCTGACCAGCACATCTCGAATACTGTCAATCTTGAAAAGCTCTCCCTCGATGTCATCTATGGTGATGGTGGAGTCTGCCATGGAGACGATGTCATCTTCTGATCAGAGAGAAGGACAGACAAAAGTTCAGTTTTTCTATTCAACTTCTTTCCAGATCTACATTTCGGAATGATATGGATATGGTAGAATAGGTAGGCAAACGGGTGCTCACCCGCAGCCATGCACACACACACACAGTCGCACACACACACAGTCGCACGCACACACAGTCACACGCACACACACACACACACGCACACACAGTTGGGTTGCCAAAGCAACATTGTGACAAGATAAAGCTGGCATACGCATAAAGATGGCTGTATGACACAACATGTTCTACTGTAGCGTCATGGATAAGGTAGCTTGGGACCAGATCATCATCTTTGTATGCTGCCAAGCAAAACATTGATTTTGTCTGGTTCAATGCAGGCTAAGGAATTAAATTAGGGTTTGTTCCAGGCTTAATCAAATACACACTCAGCAAAAACTGAAAAACACAGAGATATGCTTCTTAAATAAATACATCTAGCCAGGGCCTAACGCTTTTGCTGTGATGAAAACATTTCCTTAAAAGTCACAAAATCTACACTTTGGCAGCAAGTTGGAGGCTTCTTCCTCAGTCATTGTTATGAGAAACGTTAGAGGTAAAAACTTTTCAGCCTTTGAGTACAAAGGCTTTTTAGCAATTCCCCAGCGTGTGAGAAGTAGAGGTAGAAGAACTGTGTTCCTTGTAATTACTGTTGATGGTCTGAACCCACAGAGACTCTGGGGAACCATTTGAGAAAAGAGTTGACTGTCTGAGTGCTCTGGTGCAGACAGTGCTCTGGCTCACAGTGAGTAAATGAGAGAGAGCGAGCGAGCGAGTGAGCGAGCGAGAAAGTTTGTGCACGAGTGAGTCTGCCTCTGTGTCCTACCTCCCTCACCCCCTGTGACCTTTGGCTTGTACTGAGAGAGTTAAAAAGCTGAAGAAAAGAGACTTGATGACTATCAGCAGTGTATATTCACTCATATCCCTTTGGCATCTGTCAGCATTGTATTGTGTACAAGCCTGAGACTCCCAAAGAGCCAAAGCACTCAGCTTTCTCAGCCAGGCACAAAGGATGAATACTTAGCTATATGAATCTTCACAGAGCCGCTCAGCTGTGTTACTATGACGCACTTCCTTACGTGACCCGCTACGACAGCGCTTACGTCAAGACAGCCATGGCACTTTTACTCCGGAGGGAGGGGTAGTCTCATCATAAAGACTGATTAGTTGACTCTGGATCTTAAAAACTTCGAACTCCATTCAAGTAAACCTGACAACACTCCCAACATCCCCTAAAGTTCAAACCTCTCTCTCTCTCTATAACTCTATTGTCTTTAGTGTCCATTCCCATCCCTCCTCTGCCCTACACTTCCCCCCTGTTAAGGACAACACCAGTGGCACGTTGGTATTTCAAAATGCCACAACAGGCTTCCCAAAAGCCATCAGTGAGAGGTTCACTGTGCACCCAGCCTCCGGCGCCCATTACCTTGACAGCCATCATCACGTCTGGGGCTGAGAGGTTGGTCGGGTCTGGCATTACTAGACGGCATGTTCACACCCCTTCACTAAGGGAAAGAGATCAGAGTAGGGCTGGAGGGGGGGGGTCATTCCTGGAGCTAGAGCCAGGGTCACTGTGAGAGTGCATAGCGGAAGTGTGTGTGTAATAGTGTGTGTGTGTGTAATAGTGTGTGCAATAGTGTGTGTGTGAGTAGAGAGGAAGATATGGATAATAGAGATACTGGAAGAACAGTCATCCAATTCCTCTGCAAAGCTTCTCATGTTGAGACAATTTATGTGTTCCAAAGTCAATTAAAAAAGTACACTACTACCTGTCTTTCAACCTCGCTCTGCGGAACTAACTTTAAAAGTTTGACTGTGGCTCGCTCTAAGTCCATGTCTCTCACCCTCCCTAAGAGAATGTCTAGCACACTGTCACTGGAGGACACTGCTGGATCTGTTAGCCGACCGTTACATGTTAGCATTCAGCATCCACATAGCATATGTAGTATAGCATAGAACAATGTACGTGACTCCTCTGAAGTCTAATGATGTTACGCTTCGAAGAGAGCTGCCACACGACAAACCACAGTGTGATTGAAACAAGGCCTCAATTTGCTGTCTTTCTTCTCCTCCCTCTATCCCTTATTTCCCCCCCCCCCCCCCCCCCATCAGCCTGGGTGGTTTTCTTCTTAATGAGGTAGATATCACACAGTGACGGACTAACGGACAGGGGGGATGGGAGGGAGAGAAGAGGGAGGGAAGGAAGGAGGAAGGGTGGAAGGAGGGAGCGATGAGTAGACTGGAAATAAAGAGGGGTAGAGGGAAAAAGAGAAAGACAGGGTGAGAAAGAGAAAGAGAAAAAAATATATAGAGGAGAGAGAGATATAGAAAGAGAGAAAGAGAGAAAGAAAGAAAGAAAGAAAGAAAGGGGAGAGTCAGATTCCTAATTTTGAGGAAATGCAGTAATAGCCTACAGGTACTTTGATTGAAGAGAAATAGAAGATAATGACTAAAACAATAAAGTGTTTAATTACAGAAAATATATATAAATTATTCTCAACAAACAAACACTTTCCTATTCCTTTTGTTGTTGAAACATGAAAAGCAAAAGGAGAATGACTCTGAGAGAATTGTTGATGTAATGATATGAACAGTGTGTCCACAGCCTTGCAAAACTGACACTTGCAATGTTCTCTTCCATTCTCAATGTCCTGTTAAGTCTCATCCACGCGCCATCATCTATAATTTGGGGTGCAATTTTCTGACTATAATGGCATACACCTTGTGACTGTACACATTATTCTAAAATGGACACACACACGTTATTGAAAAAACTCACTTGTTATGGCTTTACATCACCTGCCATCACATGGTTGGACAGTTACTTATCCAATAGAACCCAGAGAGTGTTCTTCAATGGAAGTTTCTCAAACATCAGATATGTACAGTGTGGTATCCCTCAGGGCAGTTGCCTTGGGTCGTTACTCTTCTCTATTTAAAAAAATGATTTGCCACTTGTCTTACAAGATGCTAAAATTACTAAAATTACTATGTATTCTGATGATTGCACACTCTACACATCTGCACCTACAGCCAGTGAGCTCACTGAGTCCCAGTCTGGACCTGTCTGAGGTCCAGTCTGGACCTCAGACTGGGGCAAAGGTTCACCTTCCAACAGGACAACGATCCTAAGCACACAACCAAGACAAAGCAGGAGTGGCTTCGGGACAAGTCTCTGAATGTCCTTGAGTGGCCCAGCCAGAGCCCGGACTTGAACCCGATCGAACATCTCTGGAGAGACTTGAAAAGAGCTGTGCACCACTGCTCCTCATCCAACCTGACAGAGTGTGAGAAGATCTGCAGAGAAGAATGGGAGAAACCCCCCAAATACAGGTGTGCCAAACTTGTAGTGTCATACCCAAGAAGACTCAAGGCTGTAATTGCTGCCAAAGGTTCTTCAACAAAGTACTGATTAAAGGTTCTGAACACTTATGTAATTTTGATATTTCATTTTTATATATTTTTTTATTAGCAAACATTTCTTAAAAACTGTTTTTGCTTTGTCATTATGGGGTATTCTGTGTAGATTGATGGGGGGGGGGGGAGAGAATAATTGAATTCATTTTAGAATAAGGCTGTAACCTAACAAAATGTGGAAATAGTCAAGGGGTCTGAATACTTCCCGAAGGCACTGCATGTATAGAGCCATGTCATCATGGAATGCTCTGCCACCAGAGTTGACTCAGGCAAAAAGCAAGTTTAGCTTTAAAACAGATTTCTTTTAAACATATTGTATCACAGCACCTCTCCTCTTTCTAAAGATCGAATTTAACTGTACATGTATATGAATAGTGTGTCAATCTATTTTTTGTTGTTTCTTGGTGTCTTTCCAATATAGAACTCTTATATTCTTTTTCATTTTGAATGTCATGTCCTTGTCTATAGCTGTTCTGTACTTCGTCATGTATTTGTACGTTTTGTGTGGACCCCAGGAAGAGTTAGCTGCTGCATGTGCAGTAGTTGATGGGATCCTAATGAACTAAAATAAACAGTAAGCGCTCTAATCACAGCTGTTGACTGCCACCTGTAGACGTGCATTTTGAAACAAACATCAACACCTGCATGCAACTGCAAGCATTTCCCCTGTAATAAATACTATTGTCTTCACTTTCTCAGGTCAATTATGCACACACAAACAGTTCCATGTATTTACCTGTTTTGGAATTGTCTGTATTCCATTTAGTGCATTCCAGAGAGCCGTACTGATGTGATGATCCGTGTTTATTTTCCTTTTCCATCTCTCAACCGTGGGTTCGATTCCAAACTGGTCAAGGATGCGCTGTCAAACAAATACAATGCTGTGTCTTGGAAACCGAAGGAAAACTGACAAGAAAAGGCAACTGGAGCAGTCTATGCGCAGTCTTTCATTAAGTACCAAGCTGCATGGCAGAGAATTGGGTAAAAACGCTTCCACAACGTGCTGGTGTTGTCACGCTCTTTCCGTTGTTTGAGCTTGCGGTGTTCAAGCCAAGGCTGATGATGTTTTCAATACCTATTGTACTGTAAACTCGAAGATATACTTTTATATTAGATCATGGCGCCACCTAACGTTAATCGGTGGTACTACATACATTACCCCCACAATATCCCTCTCATTCAACAGCACTGTACTTAAAGGGATAGTTCACCCAAATTACAAATTGGTTTCCTTACACTGTAACGCTGCGTTCAAGAAAACTCAGAACTAGGAAACTGAAAAGTCCAACTTGGAAACTCGTTGTAGAAAGATGAGGTCAGTGTTTCAAAGTATTAGAATCAACCAATAGGAAGCTCTACACAAAAAACGTACGCACATTTTAACTCTGAGGTTCGGAGTTTATGAGTTGTCTTGAACGCAGCATAAGCAGTCTACGGACAAGGTAGGACAGCAATCCATGCTTTGGTTTTATTCACCTGGCACCGTTTTAACATTTGTGGCACAAATCCCATTCAAGTCATGGTACCGATATTAGCATTTTTCACGCATCAAGTCCAAATCCTCTGAAAGTATCTCAAATTTATTGTGACGCTCAACTAAGTCCCTTCTAGATGATTTGAACATGATGTGGAAAAATGCTAATATCAGTATATATATATATTTGTGCCATAAATGCTAAAACATTAGCAGTGGAACAGTGCCAGGGAAACTAAACCAAAGCATGTATTTCTGTCATACCATGTCCATGTATTTCTGTCATACCTTGTCCATAGACTTCTTGCTTACAGGGTAAGGAAACCAATGTAATTTTGTAATTTGTGTGAACTATCCCTTTAAGAATAAAATAATCAGCTCATTTATATTTAATTTCAGAAAAAGTCAAAAATATATTTTTTTAATATAAAATATACAGTAATTATATAAAATACATGTATTTACTCTACTATTAAACAAGTAATTGCAATGATACCATACTCCAATGATTAGTCTTACATACATAACATTCAAAAAATAGACAAGTGTGCAAAAAGGTCTATTGACGATTGATGATGCATTACAAACATACTAGCTGGCGATCAGAACTCTTTAAGACCCTCGTTTTTTTCAATGGTATTATGACAATGGCGTTTATAGATGTGGCCTCTCGGTCATTCAGTCAGTCAGTGTCTTTCTCTCTCTGTCTGTATGTCTGTCTTTTTGTCACCTACATACTTTTTATGGGTGCATATATGATAACTGGTCCCCATCACCTCATGATTTATTTTAAACCAGCCAATATCTTACAGCGGTGACTGTGTTCCAACACCTTCAAGTTAGGCGTGATAAATTTGTTTGAAACAAGCGAAGGGCTCAGAGTTTAACTTTCATTTTAGCATAGACCTCCTAGCACGGTAATAGTCAACCACACTGGATATTGCACCACTTGTTAGTATAGCATACAGAACAAAGTCATAAGCAGAAAGCCACCAGATAATTAAACCTCCCCCCCAGTCGGTTTCCTGTCATGCAACATGTTCTTTAGGGATCTTAAAATAGGTGCATGTTCTTTTGTGTCATGTTTTAACTGAAGGCTTGTGCACAGTGCATTCAAACCTTTATTGCTAACTCACAAGAACATAGATGAGCTCAGAGAGCTATATGCACCTTTAAATAGAACCTGTTTTTTTTAAACAACTGGTTAATCCAACAAGTGACTGCTTCAAGAGCTTCTGTTGTTAGCTCACCAAGACATCAAACTATCTTTAAGTTGTTCTTCTGCCAAGCTAAGTAATGAAAATGACCCTACCAGGGTTATTCAGTGTCGGAACTCAAAGAGCAGCAGGTAGTGTGTTTACATGGCAAGCAGGGTTGGGGTCAATTCCATTTAAATTCAGTCAATTCCTATGGGAATTTCAGTTTACTCCATAACTTTACTGAATTGAAATGGAATTTGCCCCAACCCTGACGTCAAGGGATGGATGAGTCTTCCCTTAGGTTAGATGATTGGGAGGGTGGGCTACTCTTCTGATGGACCAGATTTTGAACCCAGGTTGTCAAGTTTATGTTAGTCCTCTGAGCTAAAGCCTATCTAGGAGCTAATACCACCTCAGCTTCACTCTCATAAAATTGTCAATTTTAGAGGCAATATTGTTCTTTGACTATGCTGTCAGTCAGAGATATGCCCATGGGCACAGTATATGATAACTGTCACAAGCAGAAACTGGAATGAGATCCAATACCCATGGCAAATGAATTTGTTTGTTGACAAATCTAACATTTGTCAAACTCAACTTGTTTTCTTGTCAAGGCTACACCAGGTAAATAACCGTGGGTTACCCTTAGCTGCCACCCAGGTTCTCTTTCCACATCCCCTCAAGGTACACTGAGGCCCTGTTGTGAGTACTGAGCGCATCCCTGATCGTCATACAATGTGGATGGTCTCAATGTTTCAGTCTCTGTACAGTAGAGTCCATCCAGATGGTTGTGGGATCTGTCAGTTAATGATACCAGCGAAGGTATTGATTGGTAGAGGAAGTCCTTTGTTCATGTACTTGCTGAGGCCAGCGTCCCTCTCCTCTTCCCCCAAACTGAACTTGGACCGCATGGTCTTCTGGACACAGTATCCAGGATCAAGACAGGGTGCGATCTCTATGCTGGAAATGAATGAATTGATAGAGGACATGTCAAATTTTGAGAGTTAGATAAGTATGTTTGCCAGTTTCTTTGGATTTAGTGACATTGAACATTGAATGAGGATTATAATATTACATTTTTAAAAAGCATATACGTGCATTTAGTTTTTTACATACAGTTGAAGTCGGAAGTTTACATACACCTTTGCAAATACATTTAAACTCAGTTTTTCACAATTCCTGACATTTAATCCTAGTATAAATTCCCTGTCTTAGGTCAGTTAGAATCACCACTTTATTTTAAGAATGTGAAATTAGTGTAACTAAGTCATGTTTGTAGGCCTCCTTGCTCACACATGCTTTTTCAGTTCTGCACACAAATGTTCTATGGGATTGAGGTCAGGGCTTTGTGATGGCCACTCCAATACCTTGACTTTGTTGTCCTTAAGCCATTTTGCCACAACTTTGGAAGTATGCTTGGGATCATTGTCCATTTGGAAGACCCACTTGCGACCCAGCTTTAACTTCCTGACTTATGTCTTGAGATGTTGCTTCAATATATCCACCAAATTTTCCTCCCTCATGATGCCATCTATTTTGTGAAGTGTACCAGTCCCTCCTGCAGCAAAGCACCCCCACAACATGATGCTGCCACCCCCGTGCTTCACGGTTGGGATGGTGTTCTTCAGCTTGCAAGCCTCCCCTTTTTCCTTCAAACATAACGATGGTCATTATGGCCATACAGTTCTATTTTTGTTTCATCAGACCAGAGGACATTTCTCCAAAAAGTACGATCTTTGTCCCCATGTGCAGTTGCAAACTGTAGTCTGGCTTTTTCATGGCGGTTTTGGAGCAGTGGCTTCTTCCTTGCTGAGCGGCCTGTCTGGTTATGTCAATATAGGACTCGTTTTACTGTGGATATAGATACTTTTGTACCTGTTTCCTCCAGCATCTTCACAAGGTCCTTTGCTGTTGTTCTGGGATTGATTTGCACTTTTCGCGCCAAAGTACTTTCATCTCTAGGAGACAGAACGCGTCTCCTTCCTGAGCGGTATGACAGCTGTGTGGTCCCATGGTGTTTATACTTGCGTGCTATTGTTTGTACAGATAAACGTGGTACCTTCAGGCGTTTGGAAATTGCTCCCAAGGATGAACCAGACTTGTGGAGGTCTGCAATTTTTTTTCTGAGGTCTTTGCTGATTTCTTTTGATTTTCCCATTATGTCAAGCAAAGAGGCACTGAGTTTGAAGGTAAGCCTTGAAATACATCCACAGGTACACCTCCAATTGACTCAAATTATGTCAATTAGCCTATCAGAAGCTTCTAAAGCCATGACATAATTTTCTGGAATTTTCCAAGCTGTTTAAAGGCACAGTCAAATTAGTGTATGTAAACTTCTGACTCACTGGAATTGTGATACAGTGAATTATAAGTGAAATAATCTGTCTGTAAACACTTGTTGGAAAAATTACTTGTGTCATGCACAAAGTAGATGTCCTAACAGACTTGCCAAAACTATAGTTTGTTAACAAGAAATTTGTGGAGTGGTTGAAAAACGAGTTTTAATGACTCCAACCTAAGTGTATGTAAACTTCTGACTTCAGCTGTATATATTGTAACATGACACAATATATATAGTTTATACTGTAACATGACACAATATATATAATATATACTGTAACATGGCACAATATATATAACATGTGCATATGTAACTAAAACATATACAGTATGACAAGGGCTAACCAAATGAGGTTAGACCAACATACTTCAGAATACATTTCAAACAGCAACCTTCTGGTAACAAGATCATGTGGCTATCCACCAAACCACTGTCTGACCTGTTTTCATGTATTTCAAGTTTTTATGTTAGGCCAACCGTACGCAACAGCTACACCAACAGCGCTCACCTCTGTACGTTTTTGAAGGTCCTCCTAGAGTCTTTGTCCAGGGTCACAGTGAAGGTTTTCATCTCCAGGGTTCTGATCTTCACGTTACAGGTACGGATCTTGGCCTCCTGTGGAATTAAGTCTGTGTGTTAGGCTTGGTTTTAGGCTTATGAGATCATAAAGCGATGTGGCCACCAGGATTAGTCAAGCGAGCCAGGCCTTTATGACGTTAAGAACAATATGGAGAGCCAAGAATACCAAGAGGATTAAGTACATAGGTTATGTTTATGCATTTTATAACAACCGTCCCTAATAGACACCTGTGTGTCGAAATGGTGTAAACTCACCATGGTGTTCTTGGGTTTAGTTTCGTTGAAAGCTACTGTAAGACAGTTCAGATCTGAGGACAACAACAAAAACAAGAACATAGGCCAGGCTTCAACAGATATACAGAATAATATGGGAAGAGCAGTAGACATTTCAGAACGTATTTTTACGTTCACACAATTGCATCAATACGCTACGGCATGAACATTCACTACTGTTTTACATTGTGACTTTGCCCACTGAATTCACATATGTGCCCAATGGGTGACAACTCAGCGACTACTGATCACGATACAGATGAATCTATCAATTAATTACGTGAATGTAGTAAATATCATTGTGTGTGATATGTAGTGTTGTATACCTTCAGTTTCATTGGAGGGGATGGCACTGATCTGAACACCTGAGGTCCTCACTGACATACCCTTATCTACGTCTCTACCACTCAACGACACCTGGAGAGGAGGACAGAGACACAGGTCGGAGGTCATAGAGAGAAGCTAACAGCTAAACGTCAAATACAGGTTATATGATCTCTCGTCAGGTCAGGCCACTCTCATGACGCAGTTCAAAACTCTAAACAGAGACAAACAGACGTTGCATCAACAGTATCAATCCCAAACACTATCAAAATAGAGCTAAACGTCAAGCACAGGTTGTAGGATCTCTCTTCGGGTCAGTTAAGTTTATTCTCATGATGCAGTTCAAAACTCTAAAACAGAGACAGACGTCGCAGCAACACTATGAAAATAGAGCAGAACATCAGCTTCATAGCCAGATGCAGCACTTTTACATTGATGTATATAGATGAGGTCATGTTAAAAACACGGTTGACCTTTCGCTGACCTTTTTGTAGTTGACAGAGACGACAGCACCACACACGTCTCCTGTGTTCTTCTTCTGCTTGATGGTCGTGGCTGAGAGAGGGAGGACAGACGTGATCAGACCGGACGAGTGACATATACACGTGCACACCAATGCATGCACACACACGTACACACACACTTCAAATCAGTTGAAAAAAAAACATCAGATGCAGAGAGCGTTGATCAGCGAACACAGGCTAAATGTTACCTTTCAAAGTAGTTGGGGACTGTTTGAACTCGGGGAAGTCCAGCTCTAAGTGGGAGAGAAACACATCCTCCACTGAGTCCTTGGTCAGGTTGGAGAAGCAGATCTAGAACATAGGCAAGAGGATGACAATCGTGGGTCAGTTGGTAGAGCAAGGCGCTTGCAACGCCAAGGGGGTTCGGTTCCCGCTGGGGCCAACCGTACGTAAAAATGTATGCATTCATGACTAAGTCGCATCGGATAAAAGCATCTGCTAAATGGCATTTGGTGTTTTTTGGTCTATGAGTGAGGACTGATAATCATGAACATGCTAGAGTGCTAAAGATAAACTATGCTCAGTCCATCGCCGCAGACTTACTGTCATTACGTCACACAATCAACAACAGACAGTGCTAGAGAGATTCGATAGTGCCTAGGCGATAACTAGACCTGTTTGTGATGCATATGGCTACGTCTGTGTCCCAAATGGACCCCTAGTCCCTATATTGTGCACTGCTTTTGACCAGGGCCCACAGGGCTCTGAATAGGGTACCATTTCAGATGCATCCTATGTCTCCTCACCTTGACAGAGTAGATGGTGAAGTAAACAGGCTGCAGTCCGGTCCGCACGTAGTAGGAAATGACATCAGACAGGAAGGGGTTAGGCTCTGCCTGCTTGCTGCTGTTGGACTGCTGGAGAGAGATGGGATCATGTTAGTATGGAGCCTGGGGTTAACCAAGACAGATAGGGGTACACATTATATTAGCTTTTTAATACACGGAATGTTCATGTTTTGGAAGGAACTCGATTTCATTCATGTAGAGACACAGGAGAGGAGCGCTTCTTTGGTTTATAGTTCATCCACAAGGTGCTCTTTGATCATGGGATGAAATACTATAGAAAAGCCTTTGTGCAAACAAACTTCATCAAGGCACTCGCATGTAGTGGAACATATTAAAAGCCTTGATTGTTTTATGGCTTATGCATGGCAAGAATTAAAAAAAAAAACACCTAAGCATTGCAAAAAAAGGCTTTTTCATTCTACATGAGTGCCTTGATTACCTCGGGAAGTTTGTGTGCGCAAAGGCTTTTTAACTATGCAGCATCAGCTTATTTTTGTTCTATTTCCCTCACATTGTAATTCATTACCAATCATTATTTATTGGAAACTACAGCATTAAACAATGAAAACCTGACCCTGTGTCCCTGCTACGTTTCACAATCTTTTACCCGCCAATACTGTCTTTCCCTATACTGTGTCAAACAGTTTCTCTTCCCTCTATCCAGCTAAATGCTAAGATGACTCATAACAGCAAAACTATTTGCATACAGTACTCATAGGTTGCTAGTTTCGATAAGAGCCCACAGATGTTTTTTTCACTTCCTGTAAGCAAGCAACTACTGTACAGTACTGTGCAATTTCCTTTTGTTTTTCTAATCATTCAAAACACCTAGAAACATGCAAACGGTAATTTGTTGACTTTTTTTATATGGTACAGACTCTCGGTTGCAGAGCATAAACCACATTCAACATAACCACATAACTTTATCTACTGTAGATCAGACTAGTATTTTGTTTCCTCTTAAAATCCCGAAAGCTACACTTGCCAGGCTAATGAAACCAATGCATTCCAGGCAGGCTCAATCAAAAGTATCACAAGAGAACAGAAATGCTATTTGATGCTGTCATTTCAACATAATGTAGAAACAGTGGGTTACTGTACCATTTTGGCCAGCTTGGGGATCATGGAACCCAGGCTGTTGATGTTGCAGTCGTACCATGGATCCACCATTCCCAAGTAGGAACCCAAGACACAGGGGTTTTCCCGGGTTGGGGAAAGCTTTTCCTGATAGAGAAGTACAACATGGTTTATTAAAGATACACTACTGTACTAAACTGTTAGGGTTACTCAACTGCAGCTAAGTTTTCAAGTTTCAAATGTATTTATAAAGCCCTTCTTACATCAGCTGATGTCATAAAGTGCTGTACAGAAACCCAGTCTAAAACCCCAAACAGCAAGCAATGCAGGTGTAGAAGCACGATTCAAGTTCAGTGTAAAACCAGAGAACGACATTAAGCCTTTAGTGGGAATTGGCCTAAATGGAGAGGGCTAAATTTAAAATGTTTCTTACAGGAAAAATATGAAACACATTTGCATAACCACGGTAGCAATTGAAAGGGAACAGTTTGGAGATTTGGGAAAAATTATAATACCAAAGTTGAGGCCACAGTTCACCAGACACAAGACTGAATCCAAAAATGACACTGTTGATTTTATGTGCATTTTATATTTACTGTGCTTTTCGCCACATTTGTTGATAACTAAATCTGAAAATACTCTGAATACATTCAGTAACATGATAAGAATATTCCTGGAAAATGTAGGGTAGGTGCAACATAAGAGAAAAACAATAGTCTCCAAGTGGCCACACCCCTCTCCAAAGTGTGCACAGTTTCTAAGTCATTTCAATGCCCTTTTATGACTCAAAGAAGAGTCTTCAACTATAAGCTCTCCTAGCTGTGCCTTTGAGGAACTACAGCAAGCACACTTGTAGTTGTTTTGTTTGGAACACTGCCCTCCATCCCCGCCAACACACAATTACTGTTGTTGTTTACGCAATCCAAAAACGGACCATTATAAATCACAATCTGGGTCAAGTGGGCATCATTTGAAAGCTTGTTCTATTGCCAACATGACTAGCTAAGTTATAAAATACGATCTTACAGTGTTACGCTTTCACAGGGCAATTCAGAGAACATATCGTAATTTTGGTTCCCATAGAAAGGAGTACTCAGGTACATGTTCCGCTGTGGATTATCTTCATAATACACCAACATCCCACTGGGCACAGACGTCCTTTCAACGTCTAGTTTTGATTTACATTTGGTTGAGTTGTCAACGTGAAATCAACCAAAAATATCACTTTCATTGGATTTAGGTTAAAAGTTGGGTGAAAAAAAAACACATTTCCTTACGTTGATGACTTTTTCCAAATCCAATCACTTTCCACGTTGATTCAACATCATCATATAGATTTTTTGTTGTTGAAATGACATGGAAACAACATTGATTCAACCAGTTTTTGCCAAGTGAGATTCTGTTCAGAAAAACCCAGGATATGACGCCATGCTTCTACATCTGCATTGCTTGCTGTTTGGGGTTTTAGGATTCTGTATAGCATTTCGTGACATCTGCTGATGTAAAAAGGGCTTTATAAATAAATGTGATAGATTGATTGATGCCATCAAACATAGTGATCATAAACGTTGACTGTCGATTACAGGAGTTTTATGATATGGAAATGTGAAGTGCACATTTGGACATCTCATCTTTCAAAATACATAGTCCTCTTAATTTACAGCATTTCCCTCACTCAGACAACAACAAATTACAAAAGTTGTCCAATTAGTGGGAGGCATGTGGGCAACTTCTTGTCGCGTGCGTTGCTCAAGTTCAGAACGGCTGTCAGTCAAAACTCATACAGCGCTGTGGAGCGCAGAGCCTGAGCTCTGACGTCATTTACAGCATATTCCTGTACAGCCACTGCGTTCCAATGCAGGCACTTATCAGTGTCCAAATCTGCCATTTCAACCCGCATATCATTCTTTTGATGTGATCATTTCACATACTGTCTGTGGATGTGTGTGTGTGTGTGTGTGTATGTGGGTGTGTGGTCACATACTGAAACACTGAAATGAGTCATATCTTTGTCTCTTGACAGGTTGTAAACTGATAGGAATGAAGTGTTAGTTTGTGGCCTTACTTTGACAGGACAGGTGGGACTGGGATCCTCACAGACAGGGATGTAGTAAAACTGGAAGTTGACTTTCATCGTCAGAAAGAGACGACGCGCTTCCCTTTTCCTGCAGAGTGAAACCAATGATTTACTAACCCTCAAACCATGCTACACAGGAAACCCAAATGGGTGTAATAACCAGTCTTGAGTTAGCCGGGAATAATTCCATTGTATATTACTGACGCATTAACTATTAATGTGCCATGGTTTCAATTCAACTTCCTTATTCCTGACTAGACCACGGAAATGGACAGTTAGTTTCCGATTTCATTTTTTGGACATTATGAAATAAAACATTTTCAACCACATAGTATAAGGCTAACCAAATTGAGATGTTGTAGGTGGAACTGTCTCCAAAAACTATACTATGATCATATCTAACAGAAATCTATTATATCCAGTATCCATTCTAATATATCCAATATCCACTACAAACTACATGCAGTCTCTCAGACTACATTACCCATGATCCTGGTCCCTCACCGGAGAAAGTAGAAGGCCTTAGCCAGCTTCCCCAGCACCCTGTCGTCCCCCATCACCACGATCCGGGCCGTGAAGTGCCTCTGCTGCTTGGAGAATGAGGGAGTCCCGCTGCACCCCGCCTTCCTATGAAGTGTCCCCCCTCCCCCGCCTCCCCCGGCCACACTCCCGCTCTCCTCCAGAGCGTCCTGCATCAGGGCCATATTGTCTGTGACTGACGGCCTCATCTTGATGCCTCCTCGTCGGCTTAACCTGGCCTCCCCCTCCTCCGAACCACCAGAGGGTTCCACCACTGATGGCTCAACCCCAGGGGGAAGGTCCCTCTCGATGCCGCTGTCGTTGGACATCACGGAGTGGTTGGACATCACGGAGTGGCGGGGCATGGCGGAGGAGGAAGTGAGGTCGGCGGGGAGGTCAAAGTCGGTCTCCTGGTCCTGGCTGAAGCAGAAGTGTTCCGCCGACATGGAGCTGGAGCGCACGCACTTGGCCAGCTCGCGCCCTGGCGGAAGAAGTGACATCAGAGAAATTAGAATTAGATGACGTATATACTGTATCTCTGTAACATGAATGTCAATACAGGTCAATGAGAACATGAAGCAGCAAGACAAGAAAGCGCTATAGTATTGGGCGTTTGCATCAGGTGAGAACACAGTATGTTAGAATAACACTGCTCACTATTCATGATTCATTCAGGACTATCCGTAATCATGGTAGCATCCACATGAATGTAGAAGTGTTCAGAAACATATTCTATTCTCATTTACAATAAAGGTGACTCCAAAATGACACAATACATTATTTACCATTCATTTCTATTGGACCCATAAAAAAAAAATCGGAAACACAGCCAAAAATGAACTGCAAATGCAATCAATAAGTTTGTAGAGTCACACGCTTGATGTAGTCATTGAGTACTAGGAATATGGGATCAAATTCTAAACTTGTGACTACTTTATTTATAAGAATCTTTAGGGGTGTAAATCATTTTGACCCCTACCTTTTTGAGAGAAAAAACTATGACTATTATTAAACAGAGTAACAGAGTTCATGTAACAGAGTTCTCTCATTGGTGTGTATAAACAACAGATTTCGCCACTCACAGATCTCCTCATCCTCCCTCCACAGGTGGAAGCTCATCTCCGGATTGGGAAGCGGCATGTCACACAGGCATCCCCCACCACCGGAGGACAATGTGTCTAAACCAGGAAGAGCCCAAACTGTCACAATGACACCAAAAACAACACAACACCCGCTTACTTCCTGGTCCCCATCCCCTACACTAAGTATATGGTCTCACAGCCGGCCTGTGAGAGACAGTGTAGTGTCCATTTGAAGGATAGTTGTTATGATGAGAAGAAAAAATATAGATTGAAAGGAAAATACAGTGTACATCTGTCCTAAAGGGGGGGGGGGGGGGGGGGGGGGGCTCTGACTCGACAGATTTAGACATGGAGGAATACAGTGTGAAAGATCAGCTCCATCCTATACAGCGATCTATTAATAACGGTCCCAAAGTCAGAGTGACTGCTATACAGCGATCTATTAATAACGTTCTCAAAGTCAGAGTGACTGCTATACAGCGATCTATTAATAACGGTCTCAAGGTCAGAGTGACTGCTATACAGCGATCTATTAATAACGTTCTCAAAGTCAGAGTGACTGCTATACAGCGATCTATTAATAACGGTCTCAAGGTCAGAGTGACTGCTATACAGCGATCTATTAATAACGGTCTCAAGGTCAGAGTGACTGCTATACAGCGATCTATTAATAACGGTCTCAAGGTTAGAGTGACTGCTATACAGCGATCTATTAATAACGGTCCCTGAGTCAGAGTGACTGCTATACAGCGATCTATTAAACGGTCCCTGAGTCAGAGTGACTGCTATACAGCGATCTATTAATAACGGTCCCTGAGTCAGAGTGACTGCTATACAGCGATCTATTAATAACGTTCTCAAGGTCAGAGTGACTGCTATACAGCGATCTATTAATAACGGTCCCTGAGTCAGTGACTGTTGCACTGTACGGTATGTGTCAGCTTGAAGAAACACTAACACAAAAAATGGACAGCATTGGCAGTATTTATCTGAATACGCCCTATGTGAAAAATGTATAACTACTTATACACATGTACCAGCTGTAATACCTTGAAGTGTTGTCTACAGTAACGTTACCCCTCCAGTTTCACTTGTAAACAGAAACCAAATGCTAGTCTAAAGGAAATGGGAGATAATGTCTGGATGCTGTTTAGATAATTTGGTTTTGGTTTGAAACAGTCAAAAGATGACCCCTCTATGATAAGGATACTGTACCTGATGTGTCAGTATGGGTGAGGATCTCTCTGTAGAGTTGTCCCAGTCTCCCCCTCAGCACCACCCCTTCCCCCTTACTGCCCTCCTCCACACTCTGCTCCAGACTGGCCACCACTTCCTGGAAGTACGGTTCCACGTCCTGGCCAATTTCCTGCCACACACACACACACGCGCACAAACAGACACACACACACCGTCTATGAATAGAATACAGGTGAAAGGCCACCAGCATCCAGACAAACACATCTGGAAGTCTGAGTTTGACACATCCTGTTGAGATGGGTGTTATATTAGGACCAGTGTGTGTAAGTGTGTGTGTGTGTGTTTTAATGGGAATGGTGCCAACCTCTGTTAGATCATGGAACAACACAACTAAACAACACGCTATTGAGCCATTATAGATCATTTCTGGTTAAGTGCGTTGCTGAATATGACTGAGATGGCATGTATGAGGCCCCAGTAGACACCTTAAAGCTTACTGAGCTTTGCTTTGGTGCAAATTGAAACGGCCTAAACCACAAAGGGGGTTGCGCAATACATTGAAATAGAAACTAGTGTCAAACACAAAGTGGTATTGATTTAGATCACCTTGAACAAAACACAGCAACATTTGCGAAAAACAAAACCAAAGTCAAACCGAGATCAAACAAATATCAAGAGCATAAAACCGGTTTCTTTACTCTGGAACAGAAGTCAAACCCAAAAGGTTTTTCGACTGTGTAAAAAGTGCTGTGTGTACATAAAACGTGGTTAGAATGTGCATGTCACAAAAACAATGCGGTAAAAAACGAAGTTACTTCTGTTCTCCGAAGACGGATGGATGGACAGACAAATAAATAAAGACAAAAAGAAAGAAACAAAGTTAAAAATTGAGGGTTTTACCAATAACTTTTACCCTGAAACTATCATCACATACGCATAGCGAAAGACCAGACTTATAGAAGAAGAAACGTCATAGCGAAACTCAATGTCAACACAAACACAGCGCAACCACACTAACCTTCAGTGCCTGTGCCAGTTTAGGACTGTGGCACAGCTCCCCTCCTAGAGCAGCCTGGATGGAATGTTGGACCACGCTCCGCATGTGGTCAAGGGGATTCAGATACCCCCCTGACCCCGAGGCCTCGATGTCCCCCCTCAGCGCCTCACCGTGGGGGCCGGAGAAGACCGCCGGATCGGCGAACACAAACACCCTAGGAGACCGTAGGAGAGATTGAGTTATTGCCTTTGGTTATCCTTGATTAACCAGTTCCCTAATTAGTTGGTCGGCAGTTCACATGCAAGCTGCTGTTTTTACAAGCTACTTTATCTACAAAACAGCATGTCATTCTATACCATAAGGAAAAATGGCTTCTACACTGTGCTGTGCTTCTCTCTGTGTCACCGTGTGTATGCAACATCAAGTTAGGTTGTTCTCTCACCTCTCCTGAAAGGGATGGTAGTCATTCTTCAGGCTCTGCTCTGCAACCACCATCCTCTGATACAGCACTCCTGTGGGTCAAAAGTATTGACACATTTAAAACACATGACATTCTCGTACTACAGCCAGTGAATACGTTGAAACAAACATCCCTCTTCGTTATAAAGTGCATTACAGTAAAACGATGATCACCTTCTGAAGACAGTAAAGTCTACCAATAAAGTCTTATCTAATACATAATAAAAAAATACATCACTCGACAGGTTAGACGAAGGATGTATGTTGGTTTCAGTACCTGGCGTGTAGCGTTCTGTCTTCATGCGTCTGGTGTAGCTGAGGCCTACAGTACAGTAGGGCTGGGGCAGGGTAAGCAGCCTCTTACAGAAGTCATACACCCGCTTGTACAGGTCGTCAGGAAGATATGCTGACTGGAACATACACAGATATACGCACAGTTAGCACTGTCAGTCACCGCTGTCCTCGGATTGAACTGAACCACCAAACACAATTGGTATGGTACATACAACCCTTAAATACAGTATAGTACCATTTACCTCCATAAATACTTGCACAAACTTCCCAAAACTTCAATATACAACATATACTGTTTTAAATTGCTCGCAATCATTAATGGTTTGTAATATTCTATTATTTTCCATCCCATTCTATTCTATTCTACTATAAAGAGCCTATGGCTCTGGTAACAACAAGAACTGTCTCTTTAAGAAGACACCAACAGATAAAGAAGAGATAAAGGTCTACGACAGTACAGAGTCCTGACCTAGCCTGACCAGGAAGTGTAGGAGACGATTAACAGGAAATAAGACTTCATCAAATCAGAGGAGCTCATCAAAACAGTGGTGGGAAATGATTGAATCCCCCAAATGAAAGCTTCTCCCCAGCCAACCCTGAGACAGGTCTGTAAAGATGCTGTTGTCATGTCTGACGGGTGTTTCCCTTGTGTAATGTAAGCCCCGGGAACCTACCTGTATGACAGCATAGATGAGTGTGTGGAGCAGGGGGATGATGTGTGTCCGACAGTCTACCCTCTCAGCCTGCATACAACAAGAGACAAACACACAAACTATTGTGTTAGTCAGTTACTCACTAATGCAACGTTTGTCTGTAAAAGATAGCTCGTCTGTTACCACCAGAGGCGGACTGGGACCAGAAATCGGTCCTGGCATTTCTAACACATTGGACAATTATTTTCCTTGAGGCCTCCACAATTATTAGCAAGTTAAGTATAATTTTGTGTAGAAAAAATACAAGTTTGACAGACACACTGGGCTAAAAATAAACCATTCCATCTGGCATTTAGAGCAAATGCCAATCCACCCCTGGTTCCCACTAGACATAACATTCATGTATCACATCATTGCACAATGTCCTTGACAATCTCAGTGTTCTTTTCAAGTTTATTTGGGTAGCAATCGTTGATTGTCTTAATATGTCTCTTGACACTACAGTGAAGACTAATAATGAATGGCCCAGAGACTTATATTTCTCCATATAAGGCCCGGGAATGGCCTAATGGCGCACACTGATGACATACCCTTTCCAGCTCCTTGACGACGACTCTCACCAGAATGAGACTGTTGGCAGGATTGTTCCGAACCTTCTTGTGCAGCGTCCATCTTAGCATCCCTTCGAGTAGAAACACACACTCAGCACTTGCAAACATTTCCACAGACATGGCACTAAACAGCACTCACACTCTCTGTTGTTTCCATAGACATAGCTCTCCACAAATAGCTGGAGTGACTCAGTGCCAATGCTTTGTTCCATTGCACAACGAACCCAAACTGTGGATAAAACTAATAGCTGACTCAGTGCAATTTTCCGATTATTGGCAGGCAGTGGTTATGTGTCATCCTCATGTGGTTTGGGCAGATTAATACGGCCTGGTGGGAACATTAAAGAGGATCAACTCCTTCTGGACGGTGGAGCAGAGAGGCAAGTCAGGGACCTTTAGTCCATTTTAAACCTAGATGTGCTGTATGTGAGGCATAGGCGGCTTGTGGCACTTTAATTGGGGAGGACAGGCTCAAAGTAATGGAATAAATGGAACGGTATCAAACACACCGTTTCCATGTGCTTGATGCCATTCCATTCCCTTCCTTCCAGGCATTATAATGAGCCATCCTCCCCTCACCAGCCTCCTGTGATATAAGGGTACCCATATGTATCGTTATTGAACTTAGGGTCAGTAATGTGGGGGTTACTTGATGAAGCTTGCTATGCATCTAGCTAGCACTACCAGTTGAAGCTAGCCAGTTAGCGACACCTCTGACCAAACCAGACTGGAAATGTGCAACAAAAGCAGCCTGACCTGAAACGGAGCCATGCTCACTGGAAAGCGAGCCGGTTCACTACTTCTCAGCTCGGCTCAACTCAACAGTGTGTAAACCCCATAAAGAGTCTAGTGGAAACTACTGATGGGTTTACCTTTATTGTGCACAGAGGAGGGATGCTGGCTCTCCAGTTCCCTGAGCACGGCCTGGACACTGCGGTAGATGTCCGACTCTGAGGCCAAGGGGGCGCAGCTGCCTGGAGAGTCAGGGGTCAGAGGTTAAGAGTTAATGTTAATACAAGTCGTACAGCAAATGTTCCATTTTGGATCAAATGTACATGTCGCTGTTCAAATGACACCCTATTCCCCATATAGTACCCATAGGCTCCATGCTGCTCGGGGGGCTGCTCGAGTTATCCCAGGCTGCCTTGTTGGTCATGTCTCACATGCATGGTGGGGCCACGGCCTGGTGTCTATAGGGACGGGACAGGGAGAAAGTCAAAGCTGTTAGCGGTACCCACCGGAGGCATGACATGGGCTTTTGAGGGCTGTTATCCTTTATTTAACCAGGAAAAAGGCTATAGGCTTAAATGATGTCCTGGACATTCTTGTGGCACAGAGGTGTTAGGACTTGTGAGTCACCAAGAGTAGAGCCAGTGAATTGACCATGAAAATCACACACACACACACACACACACACACACACACACACACACACACACACACACACACACACACACACACACACACACACACACACACACACACACACACACACACACACACACACACACACACACACACACACACACACACACACACACACACACACACACAACCCTGAGCTATAACACTGGACATAATGAGTTTCAGCAGCAGGTGCCGCGGTCACAGTCACACTACTGTTCCAATAGAACAAGGCTGATCGTTCTCATTGCCTCATAACCAACCTCTTTCTCTGCTTCTCTTTCTCACAGTCTAGTTTATCGCCGCACGAATAGAATTATACCCAGCCCCAAATGTTTCGTTTTTTGGCTTTAGTTAGAGATACGTCATCTACCCACCTGTTTCACACCATCCCCCATAACAAAGACTAAAATGACTGGGGATGTATGGATGTCTATGGGACAGCTTCACACGTCAAGTATAAAACGACCAAATCATGTCAAAATGAAAGTTCCCAACAGTGAGAGACGATGACTTCTTGATATTCAGATCTGTGATGAGTTCACTTACAGTATACATGCAGGACGCACCATCACAAGACAAGATAGAATCTAATCAAATGTTATTTGTCACATGCGCCGAATATAAATGCTTACTTACAAGCCCTTAACCAACAATGCAGTTAGAGAAATAGAGTTAAGAAAATATAGTATACAGTAAAAAATTAAATAAAAAGTTAAAAATAGAATAACAATAACGAGGCTATATACAGGGGTACTGGTACCGAGTCAATGTGCGGGGGTACGGGTTAATCGAGGTAGACTAACAGTGAACTAGTGAAACTGCTGTGGAGGTATAAACATTATTGAGCATAAAAAGGTGTATTACTGTAACTTGCCTTAGAGATAGAGGATATGGGAGTGAAAGACATTACAAGTCATTTTCTATTTGAATTAAATTGCCAAATAGAATATACTGCATTGTTTCTGCAACAACTATACCAACAATTGACTTTCACGACATGCCTCAGCTAACAGCATACCTAGATGTTTAGAAAAGTGAAAAATACTCAGCATAACTCACTATATTACATCCTCAGTTTTGAATAACCTGACCCAAAATAACACAGCTGAATTGAAGTGTCACCTTAATACTCTATAAAGTGGCACCAAATGTTTTGTTGAGACATTTCCGATCCAGTTAAAACTTGGAAAGAAACGATTATCTGACAAACCATGGCACGGTTCCCTAAGCCTGAAGGCAGAGAGCATGCCAAAATGTCTCTTTCTTGCTCTCGCTCTCTCCCTCTCTCTCTCTCTCAATGTTAGTTCTCATACCGAAAGTTCACAATTAGTTCGCAACTTCCAGTTCTATCCCAGACACATCCACCATCCAGTACCTACCAACCAAAGCACACAAAACAGGTGAACCGCCAAAAACAAATCCCCCTACCTTTTCCCTGGCAGAAAGGTTCCTCTTTCCAGCGATACACAAAAGGTTCCCTGAGGCGTTTAATTTCCGACACACCCGCTCGGTGTTCAACGTGCTGCTGCAGGATCTGACAGAATAGTGAAGTGGAGTGAACTTCCTCTAACTGGGAGGTAGTGACGAGGTGGTGGGGGTGGTGACAGAGAGAGTGGCAGTGTTCTGAGAGAGGGGGAGAGAGAAAGAAGTAGCAGTGTTCTGAGAGGGGGAGAGAGAGAGGTAGAGGGGGAGGAGGAAAGTGAGGTGGAGGTTTGGAGGAGGACGTTTGGGGGCAAGGTAACAGCAGCAACCTGTTTGAACTGCGTTTAATGTTGCATTTTCCCCCTCTCTTTCTCCCTCTCCCTCAGGCTGCCCTGAGGTTGTTCCTGAGGCTACAGTAGAAAATGGAGGTTTAGTTGGAGGGGATTTAACCTTGATCCCTGCAATAAAGCACGACACAGGGAATGACAGCAACAACAGCGCTGCCTCAGCAACTCAGCAACTGCATGAGTGACCACACGTTTCCTGTTCCTGATGCACCCCTCACACCTCTCTCTCCCTGCCTCTCTCTCACACACTTGGTCTGTCTCTCTCTCTCTCTTTCTACACTCTGTCCTTCACTCCCTCGCCTTTTCTCTCTCTCCATCCTCCCTCACTCTCTCTCTTCAACACCCTCCGTCTCTCACAGACACACTAACATATTGTTTTTTTTTAACACCTAACGTGCGGAGGGGGGACAGGACCTGAGACATTTCCTCTCTGTGTGAATGCGTAGGATTGCACCACGCTCAACAGGCTATATTTAGGTTGGAGTGTGTGTGTGAAACCCCAGAGGTTTCATTCATGCGTTGCCAAATGAAGAGCCTAAAAATAGTAGGTCAATTCAAAAATTTCAGTTTCTGCACTAATTATTCATGTCCTTGCAAACTGAGGGAGGAAGTGTAAGTGTCGCAACAATGAGTAGTGATCCGCAGACAATTCTAGGTCTGTATATGTAGATTTGATATGGGTGTTGCAAGTGGCACACAACTAGAGCTCTGCCTGTGGATGAGATTTGGAGCTTTTGATAAGAGTAGCCAAAACCAATGGTAAAAGCTTATACTTCAAGAAAGAAGTACAAGACTGAAGTCCAAGTTTGCAGAGGGGAGTGCTCTACCACCACAAAACCCCAGGCCTCAAGTGGACATGAACACTCACAAACAATGTGCTACAATACAATCAAACATACCCTTATCAGACTGTATAATTGTACATGGTACATGGCTAAAAACAAATGTGATCCTCAAGGAGGAAAAGAGTTTGAAGACCAGAAATATTTGTATGCAGTAATTCACTCATTAAGGGCATTGCACTCACAATGACTTCCCATAACAAAGACAAAAGCAAAGCAAGTTGTATAAATCTGATAGATACTGCAGGAGTGGAGTCACTCAGGGCTCAGTAATCCGACCTATCCGGTTTGATAATCTCTCTGCCCGGTTACAACCCTTTCCCGTTACTTCAGTCACACCTGCGTTTACCCAGCTAGCCACACCCCTTTCACATGATCACATACCTATAAACGCCCGACAGTACGTGCAGGGTTACTCAGGTGTATGATTACGGTTTCATAAACACACACACACACACACACACACTCAGGAACGCATGGCTGAGATATATGACCTGGGCAACTTTAGTCTAATAGGCCTAGTCATTGTAATCCGTTTACGGGCAAAACGTTATGCAAACACGCAGATTATAGAAGTTTCTTTTCCTGCTCCTTTATTCAAATCAAATCAATCAATCAAATCAAAGTTTAGCAAAAGTCTAGAAAAAAAAAAAATCTAATTAAAAAAAGATTCTAAAACTAAGAAATCAATTAACAATCCAAGTAGATATATTAGTGAGCAGTTTCAAAACCCAGAATATAAATATAATTACGTGGTGTGTATAGACAGTGTAACATTTGGAAAAGTACAGTACAGTTGTCACGCCCTGATCTGTTTCACCTGTTCCTATTATTATCTCCACCCCCTCCAGGTGTCACTTATTTTCCCCATGTATTTATCCCTGTGTTTCCTGTCTCTCTGTGCCAGTTCGTATTGTATGTTTCCAAGTCAACCAGCGGTTTTCCCGTACTCCTGCTTTTTGCATTCTCCTTTTTCTAGTCCTCACGGTTTTGACCCTTGCCTGTTTCTGTACTTTGTTCCCACCTGCCTGACCATTCTGCCTGCCTTGACCACGAGTCATTCTGCCACTTTGTAACTCCTGGACTCTGATCTGGTTTTGACCTTTTTGCCTATCCACGACCATTCTCTTGCCTATCCCTTTTGATTAATAAACATTGTAAGACTCCAACCATCTGCCTCCTGTGTCTGCATTTGGGTCTCGCCTTGTGCCTTGATAACAGTGTTAATTCCGTCAACAAAAATAGTGACAAAAAAATTCGGCAAACACCTATTTTTCAGTGGCAATTGACGAGACAATAACTGACTAAATAGTCCCAGAAAAAACAATAACTACATGAAAAATATTTTTCATTTCAGTTGACTAAAACGAGACGAGACGAATCTCTGTGACTAAAATCTGACTAATAAGTGGACTGGACAAGAGTTTTTGAAGAGATTGAGAGTTTTTCATTGATAAACCCAATTAATCTTAGCAGCACAGATGTTCAGCGCAGTTCTGTTCAGCAGTGGGAAGGACGTGCCACACCCGGCGCACACACAGCCTAGATCAGCTGGTGAGCTGTGGGGGAGCAAGCGATGAGTGTTGGCAGACAGGCTCTGCTCCGATTATACACATCGTGCAGGCGACTCTGTTGCTTCCTCGTAGCTAACCACCGGACTTCTAGTTAGCTACCCTTTGCCTAGTTAAGGAACACAAGCTGCTTTACGAAATTAGCGATGCCTAGCGATGATTTTCTCTCATTTGAGTATAGAAAAGTAGGCTGTCTTTGAATTTGTAGTCTCGCTCAACCCTCCCACTGCGTTTCATAGCCAGGTTCTGTAACCAGTGTAGCCAAGTCTCCCTCTTTTCCTCAGAGAAAATGACTTGAGAGATTACCGTTCAAAAGATACTGTGTGACCCATAATACCGGTGCTACATTTTTTTCATTTTCTATTGTGCATTGGCGGGCTGCATTTTACATTCCTAAAGCATATCGCTGGCCGTTCTAAAACTAGGCTACTTGCGGACCAGACCGTTAACATGACAAGGTGTAGCCTAAACAAATGGTTATCTCATTGGTTATCTCAGCTAACAACCTGGATGCAACGTTTTGGAACATTCGGATAGAAATATGTAGAGTGGCAGTACCCAGTAAAGGAATGAACAGGGTTGGCTGGTATGCTCCTGCAGATGACAACAAGGACACAGACATACCACAACCTGGCAGTGTAAAGTAAACTACCTTCTTCCAGCCCTGCCTATTATTTACAGGACAGAGCTGGCTCAGTTCCTGATCTCTGTTTCAACTGCAGGTTGGAGGAATCCTGTAGAGCCTCAATCTGTAGAACTGGGTCATATGAATTCGTTTGCAACGGTAATTCCTCTGAAAACAGGAAGGGCCAGCAAGAGAGAGAGAGAGAATATAGTAATTGGAGGGGGGGGGGGGGGGGGGGGGGGGGGGGGTGTGGCTTGAGCCTTGAAATCCCCACGTCAAGACATTGAACAGTAAAACAATATAAATACTGTAGGCTCACATGTACCTGTATACAAGACCCAGGGAAGTACCTTGAGAGCTAGTCTCGGGTAAAGTCGTTATTATGTCACAGTTGAAAAACCAGGCACAGTGTCAAAATAGTCCGGTAAAACATTCCTTTCATGACATAAACTAAGAAATTTCCCAGCTTAAGTAACTCTTAAATTGTGTTGCTACAATATGTTGTTGAGCAATGCCTCACGTCACAAGCAAGTTGATGTTTATTGTCAAGAGTCTTGTCCTGGAGGCAGAACTGAGTGATTTCCCCTTAGACAGGCCAGCTGCAAAGTCAAACTTCGCTATATGGTAAAAATGAAAGAAAACAAAAATGTGCTTTAAGGTTAGGGTTAGCAGTGTGGTTAAGGTTAAGTTTAAAAACAGATTTTATGACTTTGTGGCTGTGCCAGCTTGTGACCACTCTACAGAGCTGCCTCAACAACAAGACTCACGACAAAAAACGCTAACCCACACGTCACAAACTAACACGACAAAGGTTTTTTTGTTGGAAACCAGTCCAGTAACAAATGGTGCAAATGTTGTTCTTCGATCATTTCCATAAAAAACAAGGCACCATGTACAGAAAAACATCTAAAAGGGACACCATTGAAAACCAACAGTATTTCTCTCCATCAAACTAAGCAGTAATCTACATCCAACCCCTCTGACCCATAACACCTTACGTAACCATAACCCATACAAGATAAACTGGTCAATGATTCTCCTCCACCAGTGGCAGATGTACCTATAAGAAAATAAACATAGGCTATGTCCTAAAAGTAGTGCATTCTACATATAGGGAATAGGGTGCCATTTCAGACGCACCCTCTATGCTGCTGGTGTGAGGGGGGATATCAATCAAGGAGATTTCCTGCATTCACAGCAGGAACAATGTGAGGAAGTGTTTCAAGACCACTGGACTCTTGCAACCCTCTGGCCCTCTACCCGGGCTAAGCTTCCATAAGTTCCCCTATCACATACACACGAGGCAGGCATTTATACCCCATGTGCTAAAACCATCAGGCTGGATGGAGGAAGACCGGAGGAAGAGGGTGGGTAAAGGGGGGTCTGTAGGTGTGAATTGGGTCAGCCCCTGTACAGAGGGTCACCTGAGGATGTCACTCCTGAGGTGGTTGTTGTATGGGCACCAGCACTCAGGGGCCAACTGTACTGTACAGTACTGTACACACACGCACAAATATGCACGTGCACGCATGGATGCACGCATGTTCACACAAGCACGCACAAAAACTACTGTAAACCTAACCAAAATAAATATGACACTATATAGCCATGGAAGCTATTCAACGTCCACAAAGACCTACAGTACAGAACCCACTTTTGATCCTGGTTTATCATGACTATGCTTTTTACAACCATTTACAACACATACTGTTCAAGGTTTTGAAATGATATCATTTGCACGATATCAAAAGTGTATGGCCTCCCTCTTATCAAAGTGATAAGAGCGTTGCACTTAACGGTTTCCCATTCATTCCTTGACGGGAAATATAATGCTTAACCTGTTCTCATCAAAAATCCAGGCTTGAAATCAAGGTTGTTACCATAGCTACAACTACAGCCTTGTGACAACTCAGTAACAAGGGTGCTTGTGGATTCCAGGCTAGTAGTGTTGTACATTGCCTAAGCATAAATTGCATTTTTCCATTGAATGTCTAAGGAATGGTTTTGTAGATTCTAGTAGGGCTGGTTTTGACATATAATGACCACGTACAGCAGCAGTGTAAGACATGTTATAATGACCACGTACAGCAGCAGTGTAAGACATGTTATAATGACCACGTACAGCAGCAGTGTAAGACATGTTATAATGACCACGTACAGCAGCAGTGTAAGACATGTTATAATGACCACGTACAGCAGCAGTGTAAGACATGTTATAATGACCACGTACAGCAGCAGTGTAAGACATGTTATAATGACCACGTACAACAGCAGTGTAAGACATGTTATAATGACCACGTACAGCAGCAGTGTAAGACATGTTATAATGACCACGTACAGCAGCAGTGTAAGACATGTTATAATGACCACGTACAACAGCAGTGTAAGACATGTTAGACATGCAGGGCATCAGACTAGACGTGGTTGCAACACACACACGCACACACACACACTTGGCAGGGAGCATGTCGAGCCATTGTGGAGACAACCTCCCAGGAGGCTTTGCACACGACGATGCCGAAAAGTGTGGCCCTTTGTTTTTATATTCTTCTTTAGGAAAACAAAAGGGGTGGCGTGTTGTTGAAATAAAACCGAAGTGCGTCTGAGCTGAAGTGTGTCTGCGGTTTTCCTGCCACCTCAATGTGCTCATAGCGTCAGGCTTAGACTGTGAGTAAGGTGGCATTTCAATTTACAATTCTTCATTTAAACAAGGAGGCAAAATATTCATTTCTAATGCCAGCCTGGGTGCCTGGGGGCCAGTCTGTTACTGCTCTCCATAAGGAAACCAGGCACAGTGGAACAGACTGGCACCAAGGCAACCATATTCCCACTGGAGCTACTCTTGATTTATATCAACATAGGCATGGCGTAAACTTAGAATGTTTGGACCCAGTAGCTCCTGGGTTGCTACTTTGTAAACCCATTGAGACAGAGGGCTTTACCTATAATGACACGGCCTAAGCTCTCCTCAGCTATGTACACTACCAGCATCCCATACAGAAGACCCAAGCCAATGGGTCATACCATTGAGATTTCAGATTCAGGGGTGGCCAGAGTTTATGGGCACTCCCATGACAAATCAGAGCACCGCTATAAATAATTTAAAATATAAACTTGGGAACCCACATAAGTTCACGGAATATGAACATTGATTCGGCAATTAACACTTTACCCATACATTAAAGCTGCAATATGTAACTTTTTATATGTAACAAAATGAACATAGCAATGTGAGGTATAGATCTGTCATTCGCATTGAAAGCAAGTCTAAGAAGGGGTAGATCTGTTCTACGTGTGCTATTTATGTGCTTCCTGGTCTTAAATTTCATTTTTGCGTCTCTTACTTTAGGTTTTGTACACCAGCTTCAAACAGCTGAAAATACAATATTTGGGGATATGGAAAATATATTTCACAGTGGTTTAGATGGTACAATGATTCTCTACAATATACTTGCTTGTTTTGTCACAAACTGAAGTTAGGCGAACTATTCAAATTAATCCATGTTGGTGCATTCCACCCTTAGAATTTTAGCAACCAGGAAATGGTGGAGCGATTTCTGCATAGTGCATCTTTAAGTTGCTCTTATACCGGTTTAGTAACACTGTAATTACATTTGCTGGAAATGGGCACAAACAATCTATGAGTAATTCGAACCCTGCCCAAACAACATCCCCAACAACCAATCACGCATCTAGCCTGGTTCCAGATCTGTTTGTGCTGTTGACTGTTGACCATATGAGTTGGCAAGACAGCATAAACCGATCTGGGACCAGGCCACCTTTCATCCCAGAACGACCAGGAAACCTGAATCTAAAACAAGGAAACTTGAGGAAATGCACCCTGGACAGCTGTACTTTAGACTCACCAATACAAAACACACATCGCCCACAGAGCCAGAGCTTCAATCAGGCATTGTGTTATCATACTGTTGTTATCTCAGGAGAGAGAAAAAACATTTTTTGTTGTCCTTTGTGTGTTCCAGTTAGGGCATAGTGTGTTTGAACAGGCATGGTGGCAAGGAGCTTTTTTATAAAGACTAAAAATAGAACAAAAAACAAAAAATAGAACAACTTCTTCCCATGTCTACTCTGTATGTATCCATATTCCTTTCATTCACGACTGTCTATCAATAAACAATGAAATACTGAATACATAGTTTGTGAGTGGGATATCTGTATGAGTCGCTATCGAACTGGTTAGGTTACAGTGGGGCAGATTCTGAACTCTCAGTTACCTCATCTAAGTGTAGTACCACACTGCCACACTGATAAAGAATGCACCTGATTCTCATTCACTGGAAAACTTAAACAGCAACAGTGAACGAGTGGAACCAAACAAAATATGCAGTAATCTTGTAATGAGTTTTTGTAACTCTCGACCCCAAAATACAAAGGCACACTGAGAACAATCGATTGTGCCTGGATGACTACAGCTTTGAAATATGCATCAAAGCTTGGCTCTGCTGGCACCATATCAGAAAAAAAGTTATCTCAGTAGTGAGTTCAACAGTGCAACATTATTGCAGTATTTAGGTTACAATACCGTGCAACTTGAACATAAAACATGAATCATGCAATGGTCCAAGAGAAATTATCTTACTATATAACGATTCAAAATGAACAAAATAAAAACGACATACATTTAAGAGAGCTTATTTCTGTTGACAAGATCACTATTTACCTGCCGTTAGGTTCAGCAAAGAAATCCATAAGCTTTCTATGAAGGTGATTGCTCGGGAAATACAACTTCACACGTTGCTACAGTTGCAGCTGTGACAGCAGCACGCCGGGTAGTACAGCATGACAACGCCCACTGAGGATTTATTCAACCAATACAATGTCTCAAATGTTTCCCTGGCGATCTAGATAGGAGTTAGCCAATCAAATAGGCCTACAATATATACCTGTATTTTGTGCTAGTTGAGGTTTCTCACCTTTGAATAGATTTTGAACACAGTTGATATTCTGTTTAAAAGTCAGCCTTCTGTTACTTACTGTATGTTCAAAGACACCCAGAGAAACAAGTTTAAAAAAATGTAGCCTACCATTTTATCTTATTTCATCATCATTATTTATTTCTTGTAGGACTTCTCATACTATACAAACAATTCATAGAACATTGATTCTACATTGATAAGACACAAAATAAAGACTGACATCAAAATTGGTACCATATGGAGAGAACAGAAGTGCCAGACAACACTATTTTGTTACATCTTGTTGCATGTATAGTACCTTTCATTTCTGTTGATTTTACATCTGTCTATTGAAGTTAACTATATAGCAATATACACTGAATGTACAAAACATTAGGAATACCTGCTTTTTCCATGACATACTGTAGACTGCACTGTTGGTCAAGGGCTTGTAAGTAAGCATTTCACGGTAAAGTCTACACTTGTTGTATTCGGCGCATGTGACAAATAAAGTTAGATTTGATTTGAATCCAGGTGAAAGCTATGATCACTTATTGATGTCACTTGTTAAATCCACTTCAAAATCAGTGTAGATGAAGGGGAGGAGACAGGTTAAAGGATTTTTTTTGTTTGTGTGCCATTCAGGCGATGGGCAAGACAAAACATTGAAGTGCCTTTGAACAGGGTAGGATAGAAGGTGCCGGTTTGCATGTGTCAAGAACTGCAACGCTGCTGGGTTTTTCACACTCAACAGTTTCCAGTGTGTATCAAGAATGGTCCACCACCCAAAGGACATCCAGCCAACTTGACAACTGTGGGAAGCATTGGAGTCAACTGTGGAAGGGCTTTCAACACCTTGTAGAGTCCATGCCCTGACGAACTGAGGCTGTTGCGAGGGCAAAAGAGGGTGTAACTCAATATTAGGAATGTGTTCTTAATGTTTTGTCCACTCGGTGTACATGTGTAATGTATTAATCTGTGGTGTTTTCCTGACATCATAGGGAAACTGGTTAGGTCACAGTCAGGATAAACCCAGAGCCCTGCCCATTTAAACACAAAGATTTCTAACATACCAACCTCACCCTTTATTAAGCAATTTTACTGTGCATTCTACTCTGCTGTATGATTGATTACTGAGACCATATCCATTTTCGCCAGTGCAAAGCTGTAGACAACAATAAATTAGACAACTGATTAACAAAAGGACTAGATGAGTATATTCTGTACCACCATAGACCTGGTCTATGACACCAGGTCAATCTATCCTGAGATATCTATGTCCTTTCTGCGTCCCTGCGGTCATCAGTATCAGCTAAATAAACAAAATATATCTTTATGTTATGTCAAATACAGTGTCAAATAAAGTGTGCCACTTAGTACTTAGTATGATACGTCTTATATTATGTACAATGGCATGTCAAATATATACATTCAAATGTAAAAACAACATTTAACATAACTGCTATTGGATGAGTCTGTGGAGTCCTGAGAAAAGGCTTCTTTTCCATACCTCATTATACTGACATACTTTACTCTAGTGTGGGAAAGTGAACACAATAGACTCCCCTGCTGGTCTAAAGAAGTCACTGTGATATTTCAGAAATGTCCCATTTCAGAAAAGCGTTGCTCAATACAGTGCAGGAAGAGAGGACTTCAGTGCTTTCAAATACCTTGCACCAATGCCCGTGTAGCTACAGTGTAATGTTGAAGTTATTTTGAGGGAAGAAATATATAGTATACAAATGTACATCATTTACATAATCCATAGTGTCCATTTCAGCAACTGGGTATTGAACCCCGGTCTCCTGAATGTCACAAGACTGTGTTAGCCCAACGGACGTCTGTAGGTCTCAGGCAATGTTAGTCATCACAGGAGCATGGTTCGTTGAACCATCCAGCAGCCATAATGTCCCTTGGCTCCAAAAAGAGTCTCTTCCATTCATTTTAGTCTGGTCCACAGACTCAAGGCTTTTCATCTCCACTTACTCCCCCTCTGTTACCAGCTGTTTAAAAAAAGTGTCATAAATACATTAAAGTATATATATATTTTTTAAGGCTGGTCTTCCCCTCTCAGGGCTGTGCGCCGCTGAAGGTGGCTATGGGCAGGCAGAGGAGGGTGCAGAAGGTGGGGTGGAGTGGCTGGATCTGGGCGGACAGGCCCTGGTCTAACCTCCAGTCTGTAGAGCTGTCAGGCTTGTAGCATACAGATACTTCACACCTGGGAGAGAAGGAGGGAGGGAAAGAGACACTGTGGTCAGAGTGTGTGTGTGTGGACGTGTTTAAATTTACTTGTGGAGACTGTGTGAATGTGTTTAACTAAGAAAAGTAAAACAAAAATGTGACCAACTGGGGACATTTTGTTGGTCCCCAAAAGGTCAAATGCTATTTCTAGGGTGTTTAGGATTAGGAGCTAGGGTTATTTTTAGGATTAGGAGCTAGGGTTAGGTTTAGGGGTTAGGGAGAATAGGATTTTGAGAATGGGACTGAATTGTGTGTCCCCACAAGGTTAGTTGTACAAGACTCTCTCTCTCTCTGTGTGTGTGTGTGTGTGTGTGTGTGTGTGTGTGTGTGTGTGTGTGTGTGTGTGTGTGTGTGTGTGTGTGTGTGTGTGTGTGTGTGTGTGTGTGTGTGTGTGTGTGTGTGTGTGTGTGTGTGTGTGTGTGTAAGTGTGTGTGTAAGTGTGTGTGTGTGTGTGTGTGCGTGTGCGCCTGCCTGTACCTGGTGACACACTGGAAGATCTTCTTCTCATCCTGGTCCAGACACACAGCGAAGGTGGTGTTACCAGTCCCACTGACCTGCACCTTGTCCACCTTCACCTCAGTCATGCTCAGTTGCTGTCAAGTAGAAACTGACCATTAGAAGCAATACAAGTATATTTTGGGACTCCAAGGGTCGTTTTTCCAGAAACAGATTAAGCATAGTCCTGGATCAAAAACATGATCAAAGGATAATCTCCAGTGAAAGCGTTTAGGACTAGGTTAATCTGTGTTTGGGAAACCAGCCCTAAGGACATATAGAAAAGCATTAATTAGTGGCATTAATGCTATATTTGCCTGAGCTACAGGATGTAGTGTGTCATATTCATGTACGATCAAGTGAACAGTGAACAGGAAAAGGGTTGGAAAATAACAACGACAACAAAAACTCAAGTGAAAGTCGTGCTCTGTTAAAGTAGAAACTGAGACGTGTCTGTGAAAGTGTACATTGGGTATCTTATCGGGTTGATCTGGAAAGAATCTCGTTCTCGGGATACGAGAGATGTTGCTACAGACCTCTTTATGGAGTCCTTATAGAGCACTGTGGTTTATGTAAAGTTGTTGATGTACGCAAGTCAGACCGACTCGCTCTGACAACATCCTGCTCACCTGATTGTAGCCCTTCTTAGATTTGTTGGAGTTTTGCCTTTTCAGTACTTCTGTCATTGTCAACTGCAAGCACTCCATCTTTGAATCTAAACCGTGGGGGAAGGAAGGGATCAGAACACGATGTCTGCGTTTATGAAACAAACGTTCAAACCTAACTGATTTGGTTGCTCTCTGACATGCGTGAGCCCAAAAATGTCCAATACATGAATGAACCCAGAACTTTATTTTACTGTAGTTAATTTTATTGCTGTAGTTAAATCACCTAGTTCCTCTGGATTCTTGCAGGCTTTGGTCAGGTTGATGGAGGTGCAAACTTTGTCTTTCTTCGTCCATTGACTTCTCCCACTGATAACCACCTGAGAGAGAAAAAGAAGGAGGAGAGAGATACGTCAGAAATGCATCAGGCAAAGATAATGATGACTCATTATGCAGTTGACATGGTCAGTATGTTTCTAGAAGGATGAACAGCTGCTGAACACCCTCTTACCCTGTTGTAAACCACCTCTAACATCAGAGGGACTGCCTCCCGGTCGCCATCGATCCCAAACCTCTTGCTTGCGGCACCTACAAAGGACAAACACAGAGCTTTCCTATTAGGATACAGCCATAGAGCTGAACATGATGACGAAGATGAATAATCAATCATTGATGATGATGAATACAAAGAATTATGATTTATACATTTAGTATCACTTTCTTTTTTAATAAGCAAAAAGAGGTGGAAGAGATTCAGTCATGTAGCATAGAAGAAACGACATGGAGGAACAAATGAGACAATTTGAGTCTCTGAATCATAGATTGAAACAGCAGATGTTCCCATAGCCTTAATCCACCCAGACCTCGGACTCCCGGCTGAAGTCAAGATGCATATTTTCTAATGGGAAAATCTGAACTGCCTGTTGTTTATTATGGGCTGTTTGCTAGGAGACGGGCTGAGGCAGATGTATGTACCCATAGCCTTGATGGCTCGTGTCCCCGCGGTGTGGCCCAGCTCTAGGGAGTGAATGAAAACCTCTGTCCGCCTCTCGCCTCCAGCTAACGTCATCTACAACCCCAAGGACATCAAACAGTCAATACACACATTTATAACATGGAGGTTGAGTATAGGAGATGTGCAGTGTGTGTGTGTGTGTGTGAGTGAGAGAGAAAGAAAGAGAGAGACAGAAAGAGAATCCAGGCCTCACCTCAGCTTGGTAGAGCTGCATCAGTGCAGGCCTGGTGGCATGGCGACAGTAGTACAGCACCAGGTCAGCCAGGATGGGCAGACGATCCTCATAGGAACTATCATACAACTCAGACTCTATCTTAGAGGTTTGCTGCAAGACACAGTGAACACCATTGACTGTGTGTGAGACAACACATCATTTTTTCATCATATTCATCATTTGATATGTCACACAAAATGTGCTCTTACCTGACACACCACGTTGGCTGGTAGACTGAGCAGGCTCAAGGTGTTGCGTTCGTACCAGGGGTCCAGCATACCAATAAAACGGGCTATGTCGTTAGTGCTGTCTTCTGTGGCAATAATGTTGAGCTCCTAGAAGAACAATATGTCAGTCTCTCTTCATTTTAGCTGCGGTAGTAATAGTATTGTATGGCCACAGAAACATTGCCTGACGACTCATCCTGAATTTAATTCCGCTGCTCTATCGCAGGGTTTGCCAAACTCGGTCCTGAGGGAAACGGTCTCCTAAACAGCTATCAACCCATTATCTAGAATTGAGGTTACGCTTTTAGTGCTGATATTTCTTATGGTGCACCAGAAACTAACATGGTTTGGGTCCATCTCATCAGGAAGTGAATTGAAGTTCAATTTATAAATTGAAAAAACTGAAATATTATGAATCAAATTTCAATTATCTCCCCAATTGACTTGAATTGAAATAGAATTAACCCCAGCCCTGATAGGGCCAGTTAAAAAGAGCCACTATGCTATAAACCTGATAGGGCCACTTAAAAAGAGCCACTATGCTATAAACCTGATAGGGCCAGTTAAAAAGAGCCACTATGCTATAAACCTGATAGGGCCACTTAAAAAGAGCCACTATGCTATAAACCTGATAGGGCCAGTTAAAAAGAGCCACTATGCTATAAACCTGATAGGGCCACTTAAAAAGAGCCACTATGCTATAAACCTGATAGGGCCAGTTAAAAAGAGCCACTATGCTATAAACCTGATAGGGCCACTTAAAAAGAGCCACTATGCTATAAACCTGATAGGGCCACTTAAAAAGAGCCACTATGCTATAAACCTGATAGGGCCACTTAAAAAGAGCCACTATGCAATAAACCTGATTGGGCCAGTTAAAAAGAGCCACTATGCTATAAACCTGATAGGGCCACTTAAAAAGAGCCACTATGCTATAAACCTGATAGGGCCACTTAAAAAGAGCCACTATACTATAAGAGTTGTACTCACTGTACAGGATGTACTTCCTCTCCGTGGGCTAGCCGACTGGCCTCCGGGGCTAGGGCACCTGGGACTGGGGCACCTCACAACACTGTCCCTCTTCACAGGCACAAAGAAGAACTGCAGCCGGAAGACTCTGCTGAGGTTCGGGCAAACGTTCTCTCTCTGGCGTAGGTTACTATAGGCCCTCGCCACCTTGCCCGCCACGTGGTCGGCCCCGAACACTACCACCCTCAGGGTGGTGGCATTACTGTCACCCTCCTCGTCACTGCTCAGGATGGGCCTCCGGCGGAAGCACACATGCTTGAGGGCCTGGGAGGTACAGGGGGTCTGGAACAAGGAGTCTGGGCTGCGTAGGTGCACCTGCTGCGGGAGGGAGTTGGAGCGCTTTGAACGAACAGGGACAAAGTCCTTAGCATCTGGGCTGCCGAGGCTCTTGGCTCTGGTCAGGGACTGCGTCTTTGTCTTGAAGAAACGGGAGAAGTGCTGGCTCCGACGAGCCGAAGCTTTGGTTGACTTGCCGGACGATGGACTCCGTTCCAAAGGGGAGGGGCTGGAGGTGGCGTCCTCAGGGTCTTCGTAGAAGTCGCTGTCGATGCCGGAAGTGACTGAGAGAATGGAGGGGGTGTAGGATTCGGACAAGTTGGAGTACATGGAGTCTTTAGAGGCAGTGGAGAGGGAGGAGACGGTGGAGAAGGTAGAGGCTCGGTGGTCCATGCTCCAGCCGTTGCCTCCGACATGTCTACGTACAAACTCCTTCTCTCCCTCTTCCTCCTCCAGGTCGAACTCTGCACCTTCCTCCCCCTCCTCATCTTCACCATCACCCTGACCACTGGAGGTCTGGAAGCCGGTTAGGTCATGCTCGTTCTCCAGGATGGTGTTGAGGATGTCTGAAAATCACAAGGACACAGTCTATCAGTTGCATGTACTGTAAAACACCGTCTACAAATTAATTTGTCACAATCCAAGTTGAAACCATCAAACAGAAAGGAAAGTCAACCTAGGTAGGAGAAACCTAGAGAGGAACCAGACTCTAGGGGGATCCCATGACAAGCCATTTCATGAGACACAGAAGACCAAAGTCCTTTACCAAAGTTGTCCTTGTCCCAGTGAAACATGTAGCACTTGGCTGTGGGCAGTGGTAGAGTTTGCAGCATTCCTAAAAACAGAGTAAATACAACAAAACAACCTTTACACACATTGTATGGAATTTTTTCCCCAGTAGCCTCATTTTGACAAATCAATACACTGGTTAGGCTCCGCCCTCTCACCGTCAGACTTCCTGACATTGGACGCTGGGACACCCATCCTCTCCCTCAGCGCCTCCAGGCCCTGCGTCACATGATCACGACCTTTCGCCGGGTCGTCCATGGCAGCGGCCATCTCCAGGACGTCGGTTACCATGGAGAAGATCTCCACCAGCACTTCTAGACTCTTGACCTGTGGCGAGGGAGTCATGTTGTGTTACTGTACAGAAGATCAGTACTAGCAAACTATCAAACTACTAACCAATGATTTCGACCATGATGGGTAAAAAGTAACAGATTACACATCCCATCAAGACGAACAAAATCTTAGCTAAAATCACAATTTCTATCGGTATCTCTATAGCGCACCAGTGGTATATTGTGTCGTCCAGTACCTGCAGGGCTTTGTGGATGCTGGCCAGGGGGTACTTGGAGCCCAGGGTAGCCTGGTAGGCATGTTTGACCAGGGTGATATATGTCTCTCTCTGGGACCGTTGGATACTACTCAGTTGGTCTGCTACAGACAGGAACTCAGGAGGCACCTCACTAGGGTTCATCAACAGAACCGTCCTATCGGGATGAGATGACATAGGGTTGACATGGTGGACACACAGGGGTGCTAGGAGGTCTGCGCTCTAAAAAGGCATTATTATTATTATTCCTTGTTGCATGAATTGTAGAACAGGAAGATACAAATGCCTTTGTCTCTCAGGCAACACATGCAAAGACGTGTATATAAATACCCACCCAGTTACACGGAAACAGAACAAGGGGAACGCTAACAGCAGAAAAACCCACATGAGAGTGAAAAGGAAGTAGTGATATATCGGGCAGGGAAGGGGTGGGGAGAACGAAGAACTGAAGTGGAGTTCCAGACGTGTGGTTTACATGTGCATGACAAAAATGCACAGCCATTTAGAATCATCTGTAATAAAATATAGCAGTTAAACTGTTGACAACCTACATTGTTTTTGAGCTATGTTTTGAGGTGGCCAGGCCTTGCTCTTCTCTCACCAGTCTGTGATAGGATATGCCTGTGAAATGAACACACGCTGAATAAGTTGATTGTTCTTTGCACACTAAAGTATTGTATTGCACACAATTATATAATAATTTGATCTCACAACATCACAAAATAGTGATGCCCATTCACACCACTGCAAGCTCATTCATTCATTCATTCATTCATTCATTCATTCATTCATTCATTCATTGGCCTGTACCTGACGTGACTTTCTCAGATTTCAGTCTTATTTTATCTGTCATTATCCTCTTCCAGGTAGTCGACAGGATGTTATAGTTCTGCTTTTTTTCTTTTGTGAATTGAAGTATCACACATCCACTTTCAAAGGACAGGCTACCACAGAACCGTAAAGCACTTCTCCATTATCAATGGCACATGTTTGAGCAGACACGATTACCTAACTTGACTATTAACTTACCTAACTTGATCAATTTGAGGTGATCAAGTTCATCCGATTATGTTATATCTACAGTGCCTTCAGAAAGTATTCATACCCCTTGACTTGTTCCACATATAGTGGTGTTACAGCCGAAATCAAAATTGATTTGAATTGTAAAAAAAAAAATCTCACCCAGCAACACACAATACCTCATAATGATAAAGTTAAAACAGATTTTTTTTTGCTAATGTATTGAAATTGAAATACAGAAATATCTCATTTACATAAGTATTCACACCCCTGAGTCAATACTTGTAGAAGCACCTTTGGCAGCAGTTACAGCTGTGAGTCTTTCTGGGTAAGTCTCTAAGAGCTTTCCACACCTGGATTGTGCAACATTTGCCCATTATTCTTCACAAAATTCTTCAAGCTCTATCAAATTGGTTGTTGATCATTGCTAGACAACCATTTTCAGGTATTGCCATATATTTTCAAGTAGATTTAAGTCATAACTGTAACTCGGCCACTCAGGAACATTCACTGTCTTCTTGGTAAGCAACTCCAGTGTAGATTTGGCCTTGTGTTTTAGGTTATTGTCCTGCTGAAAGGTGAATTAATCTCCCAGTGACTGGTGGAAAGCAGACAACCAGGTTTTCCTCTCGGATTTTGCCTGTGCTTAGCTCCATTCTGTTTCCTTTTTATCCTGAAAAACTCCTTAACGATTACAAGCATACCCGAAATATAACGCAGCCACCACTATTCTTGAAAATATGGAGACTAGTACTCAGTAATGTGCAGGGTTGGGTAGGTTACTTTCTAAATGTAATCCGTTACAAGTTACCTGTCCAAAATTGTAATCAGTAACGTAACTTTGGTATTACCCAAACTCAGTAACGTAATCTGATTACATTCCATTACTTTTAGATTACTTTCCCTTCAAGAGACATTAGAAGAAGACAAAAATGTACGTTACCAATTGAACAATATCTATTGCAGGCTTTCCGAGTGGCGCAGAGGTCTAAGGCCTAACATGTAACTACATATGGTCCCGTGTGGCTCAGTTGGTAGAGCATGGCGCTTGCAACGCCAGGGTTGTGGGTTCATTCCCCACGGGGGGACCAGGATGAATATGTATGAACTTTCCAATTTGTAAGTCGCTCTGGATAAGAGCGTCTGCTAAATGACTTAAATGTAATGTAAATGTAAATATAATCTGTTACTCCCAACCCTGGTAATGTGTTGTATTGGATTTGCCCCAAACATAACACTTTGTATTCAGGACAAAAAGTTAATTCCATTGCCACATTTTTGCAGTATTACTTTAGTGCCTTGCTGAAAACAGGATGCATGATTTGGAATTTTTATATTCTGTACAGGCTTCCTTTTTTTCACTCTGTCAATTAGGTGGAGTAACTACAATGCTGTTGATCCATCCTCAGTTGTCTCTTATCACAGCCATTAAACTCTGGAACTGTTTTAAAGTCACCAATGGCCTCATGGTAAAATCCCTGAGCAGCTTTCTTGCTCTCTGGAAAGTGTGTTAGGGAGGATCCCTGTATCTTTGTAGTGACTGGGTGTATTGATACACCATCCAAAGTGTAATTAATAAAAAAATAAAAAATAAAGGGGTGTGAATACTTTCTGATACTCACTGTATTTGTGCATTTCATCTTACTGCATTATCTGTTTGAGTCACTAGGGGGCAGTCACTGATCATGGTTGACAGAGCCACAGTACATGACATGGGGTGTATTCATTATGGAAAGTGTTAACCGTTTAAGAATCAAATGGAATCAACTAGAGCAAACGAAACGAAACGGGGAGGGACCAATCTGAATTTGTCCAATAGAAACTCTTGTTTGCGTTTTCTGTGTTTGGAGTAAACAGTTTATTGCAAACCGTTTTGCAACAGAATCGGCGTAATGATTACACCCCTCAGCAACTATGGCTCGGACCATTGAGAGGGAAGTCAACATAGGCACTTGTTGCCTCACAGAAAAAGGTAGGCTGTCTTACACATGTCCGTTTTTGACCTTATATTAATTCACAGTCCACATCATGATCATCAATGAAGTAAACGAATAGTTCAAAACCCCCATAGAAGCATGGATAGATATAAAACCTAGAGTATCCCACATCTTTCCATGTTTACCTGGGGCCTTGAGTTCCTGATGTAAGGTGGAGAGCAGTCCTTTACACACGCTGCAGTAAGGCTCTGGCCAAGTCACGAAACAGCCAAACACCTCACAGGCCTCCTCCAGCAGCTCCGTGGCAGGGGGACAGAAGGGGGTCTGCAACCAGAAAAACACCTAGTTAGAGGTAACTAAGGTTGGGATTCTCATGTTTGATTTATTCATTGATTGATTACCGTTACCTGTAACAGAGTGGAGGAGAACATGATAGCGAGGGGAGCCACTAGCTCATACTGACACTGATCCTGGACCTGCACACACATACAGAGACCCAAAAGTTCATTCACATATCCACACTTTACAGTTTCAGTTCTCAATTCCCACCACAAGACGGCATACAGCTCCTAATCACATACTGTAGATCAGACTAAAATCCCACCTACATTCTGTAGAGACTTGGGGTCATCATGACATGTGACCATGAGAATCTAGGTCATAGCAGCATCCTAAGTAGAGGAGTTATGATAGCCTCTGCCCTTTCAGTAATGACCTGTGACCCCTCACCTCTCGGGTCTTCCTGAGGATCTGCTGCAGGAGGATGAGGAAGTTCTCTGGGTCTCTCTTCACCAATTCCTCCAGACTCCAGCGGTTCAACGACTGGCCCGCCGAGCACATCAGGACTGAAACACACACACACGTCACATCACAGGGAGCATGCCACATTGTGTAACATGTTTATGATACTAGAACATGCAGCTTCCCTGAAGGGTACACAGTGTACTTCAAACAAATTAATAACATCATTTCAACACAGTATGTGGCAACAAGGTACCTCCTGAAAATGTGATATAGAAAACCACAGGGTGTAGGTGTATGATATCTGACACATTTGGTGCTGCTTTACTACACTAACCGATCCTACCCCCTCACACTACCTCATCATGCTTCCAGGCACACTGCAGTCTATGTCACCACGGTCTCTCTCTCTCTCTGTGTGTGTGTGTGTGTGTGTGTGTGTGTGCACAACTTCCTCCAGAGCCATAGTGTCAAAGTTGATACTTCCTCTAGCACGTAATAACCCTTCTCTGACAGTTTTCAACAACAACAGACTCACTAGGCCTACTGGGCTTCAGATATACCTGTCACAACGAACAGTTGTGGTGCTCAGAAGTTGAGGAAGAACAACAATTTACTGTCAGTGTGGTCTGACTGAGGACTGATGAAGATCTTCTTGTGGAGGGGTTAACACGTTGCTGGACACTTGAAACGTCTCATGCTATTTGATATCATGTCGACTTTCTGTAACAGCACACTTAGAAAATGTTCCTGCAGTTTGGATCAATACTATGACATGAACTACATGCCACAGTGACATGTGAACAGGCCTGATTTCCATATCATGTGAACAATCATATTATGCCTTTCTTAAGAAATAAAGGACTGTATGTCTCAAATGAAATACACCGGGAATCAAATTCCCTGAGAATGAAAACTAAGTCACCAACGAAGAGACGAAATACACCCGCCAATGTCCGACCCTGTTCAGCCCAGATGAGGCTTACCGTTCCAGGGTTGTGGTGCCGTGGGGCTGGGTCTGAGCCCATCCAGACATCGGTCCAGAGCATGCTGGATCCGGTCCTCAGTACACGACGTGTGCTGCATGTCTTCTCACGACCTGGAGTAGAAGAGAGGGATAAGATTAACATCACACCTCTCTCCATTCATCCTCTTTCCGTGAAAGCATATTAGACTTATCAGATCAAGGAAGTAAACAGAGGTCCAGTTTTGCCTCTTGGTATACATCGCAGGGGACATATGAACATGCCCTCATGAGTTCCGTGGAAAAGCCACAGGACAGGAGGGGACTTTAGGGGGATGGAGAGATAAGATAAACAAACTGTTATTCTCTCTTCCTGCCCTTCTTATAGTTTGTTATATTTCTATGGCCCTTCATAGGCATCGCCCTCATCTGTGTTCCTGGGAATCATATAGAGACAATAGGATATGGGACTTCCTGATATTAGGACGCACAACAGGGGCATGTTCAGTAGAAACCAAACGATTTGAACATGTTTTGAAACAGAGAACATGAACTGGTATATTATAAAAGAAAACATTTCGGCTTCAAAATGTTTATTTTTCACGCCTGTTTCGACCCAGGTGTTCGGCTCTATGGTTGGGCTTTGTTTCAGTCGTGTTATAATTGTGTTGTATCTCCTGTTATGCATGACAGGATGAGGGTGTTGTTTTATAACAAGCAATTTCACTCACAATCACAGGAGTTTCATGTTTCTGTAATCCAGTCTCTGCATCAACGTAATAAGATCCAATAACAGTCACATCCAATAACAGAAGGCTGATGAATTTGCTGTCTATTACTATAATAACTGCCAATAATTTGTTAATAATTGTGTAATTTGACTAAAATGTCTAATTGTTTTTCACAACAATCTTGACTGCAGATTGATCAACAGCCAGACGTTTTTTGGTCATGACTTCATGATACAATCTGCAGATGTCTCAAGAAAGGCCTGTAAAAATGACTGTCAAAGTCATTGGAGTGTTGTTGACCAGCTACAGTAATGTAGGATACTGGACATTCACAACAGAAGCAGCTATTGTATTAGCCTGAGTGCCAATCTATTTGTGCTATCCTGCCAACTTCGTATCACTCATTGCCATACCTTTGTCCTGACAATGAGAGCAGCAGGAGTTGGCAAGAGCACGAACAGATCTGGGACCAGGCTACTAGTGTATGAATTGACTGTACACATTCTAAGATTCCAATATAGGGACATATCCAAAGGTACTGTCTTAGGCAGCAGCCGCACTACGTATTGTCCTTTCTTGCCCCACTGGGGAACTTTGCCATGGGTTAGAGCCCAGGGTTGGGGTTTCTGAAGTGGACAGTGCAGCTTCCTTTGTTGAGTGAAAACAAACATTTTTCATAAGACAAGACACTTCAATCCCTCCCACCAACTAGTGTTTGTATCCAATAACAGGCTCAAAAACTCCCCATCGAGACAGGGAAATCCCCTATATCCCACATGTGACTGATAATGTGTGCCAGGTAGCACCGCGCTGCATATGAATCTGTGCCTATGAATGACTCACACAAATGCACAAAAGGTCAGAGGAGTGATCACCATGGTGATTAGCGGTAATATCTCACCAACGTACGGTGAATGAAAAACCCACCGGACACCTGCTCTGAGGGAACTTACACTGATTCTGACCAACCAAGGCTCGTCTATGAGTGTTCCTCACTGGCCTTATGTCGATACAGAGATAAAGCTGAAACACAAAAACAGACTAAGTCAAAACAAGCACTACCTCATTGGAAGCATTTTAAAACCAGGAGCAGGTTTCATCTGGGTCCTGGGAACCGACTTTTAAAGTCATGTTACAGGGGCCAAGGGTTAGACGAAGCCAAACTTTCTCAACTGGGCCATTCAGCTGCTGTTGAGCGAGGCAATGATATAAATGCTCACGACGAGAAGTCTCCCTATTTTTAGGTCTTGTGGGGGACTTTTCTCAGTATTGACCAAAGGACAGGAAACTGTCATTGTGTACAGATATGTGCCTGGGGGGGGGGGGGGCACACACACACAAAGAAACAGACAAATACCACAGGAGGTTGGTGGCACCTTAATTGGGGAGGATGGGCTCGTGGTAATGGCTGGAGCGGAATCAGTGGCATGGTATCAAATACACCAAACACACGGTTTCCAAGCCATTCCATTCGCTCTGTTCTGGCCGTTAATATGAGCTGTCCTTCCCTCAGCAGCCTCCTGTGACACACACAAACACAGCGGGGCCAGAGAGCGGAGAGTCAGACGGATGGGGAAATCGAGGGTTACCCCCGGCTCCAGAAGCTAACAGGCGGGGCGCCCCCGCCATTTAGGGCCCCTAAGGAACCATGAGAGGAAGAGCATGTGAACAAAGGCCAGGGGGTCAGAGTAATTAAACCATTATTTTCCAGCACCACTACTATTAACAACAATATGGTGAACCCTGACAATAACAATAGAAGTTACATAAACAACACTTCCATACAGCCTTGTTCTCAGCCCCCGTCGCACACGCTAAAGGTGTATTGTATCCCCAGAAGTGTTATAGCCTGGTCTGAGATCTGTTTGGTCTGTCTTGCCATTGTTTGGGTTGACAATGACCATAGGATTTGGCAGGACAACACAAACAGGTCTGAGATCAGGCAAGATGTGTTATGAGTGACACGCTCAGTAGGTGTAGGAAAGTTACTGTTTGATACTAACCGGTAAATGACCCACCGGTCATTGTGGAACTATACTGTTCCACAATGGACATAGGCCAGGTGGAATGGACACAGGCCAGGTGGAATGGGAAGGAACTAATCAATCATTTAAGTTCTGATGACTGTATCCAGCCTAGGGTCAGATGTTGACTCTGGGTATAATAAAGAAACTCTTATGATCTCATTTACAGTAGGACATTCAGAGTGAGTCATCCATTGCCATATAATGGCTGACTGTAGGCTATTAACTTATTTCAATGATTATGTAGTGGTATGAATGCATTAAGTATGGCTCATGAATGTGTAATGAAGTCAAACAAAGTGCTACCAACGTTTTCTAAACATCAGTGAATGTTGGATGTATTTCACACGGTCAATGTAACAATAGCATAGATGAACAGGCTGTTCTAGACAATTATATTCAGGTATTGAATCATTCTGTTTACATGGCAACTATTGACATTATATGAAACTGTGGGTTTTCATAAGAGGATGTATGAATGTCCTCTCAAACGTCAACAAGGTCACTTCCACATTTTCAGCTGTTGCAACAGAGGTTAATAAGGAAAGCTGACTAAAAGTCACATGTCTGTCTCTAGCTGCCATGTCCCCGGTCTCTCCTTTGTCCTTCACATCACATATCATTTTGGAGTACCCTACACTCTTAGAAAAAAAAGTGCTATGTAGAAACTAAAAAAGTTTATTCGGCTGTCCCCATGGGAGAGCCCTTTGAAGAACCCTTTTTGGTTCCTGGTAGAATCCTTTTGGGTTCCATCTAGAACCCTACATGGAACCAAAAAGGGTTCTACTTGGATCCAAAAAGGGTTCTACCTGGATCCAAAAAGGGTTCTCCTATGGGGACAGCCGGAGAAGCCTTTGGGAACCCTTTTTTTCCTAAGAGAGTAGCATCTGCACATTTTCAACTAATCCCTGATTTCAGCCCAAGGTGCTAGCATGACACATCCAATCTCATCCAATTAATCAATTAGGATCAGTTAGATCAACTGATCAATACAAACAACTGGCTCCCAGTTCAAACCAAAATACTTTGTGGATTGGAGTGCCACAATCAGGCCAACAACTGAGTCATACTGAGCCTGACCGAACATAACCTGACTATTTAGTCTTATTGTCTTATTGTTTTATAGGTCAAGCCTGAATGTGACTCAATCCTGGTGGAGCATCCTTGCACACAGCTGCAGATGTGGCATGATGAAGGCCCTCAAGTCAACAGTAACAAGATCTTCAGCTTGACGCTAGCCGGGTTGCCAGATCTGTGTATGCTTTAGCCAAGCAGATCTGGCAACCAGGGTAGCTTCCCACTCTGCCTGTACCCTCCATAGAGATCTTATTAAATGACTATGTGCAATTCTATGGTATCCTACCCTCAAGAACAGTGTTATAGCCATGACAAAGAGCAACAGATCTGGCAACCAGGTTAGCCCTATTTCTTCTCTGCCTCTACAATGCTCTACCCTGAGACACAGTGTGAGACTCTTCCTTCATCCCGTCTTTCCTTTCCTCTTCCTTTTGCCCAGCCTGATCACATTTCCAACAGCTTCCAAACAGGAAGATAGCTCCCCAACTCTGGAAGGGAAGCAGGTGCCTGTCCATTGTTGTGGTGTGATCAGCCTCTCAGATAGACTCCCACAGACAAGGGAGGAGGTGGTGGAGGGGGGGGTCGTTTCATTGTACTTTAATTGATAGTCCCATATCCCCATCCAATCTTCCTCTGTTGGGTTTAAAACACTGATGGCCCCGTCCTCTCCTCGTACACCTTACCCTCCGTTCTTTCACTCAATCGGACTACTGCATGAGCACCAGCCTCTTATGGTTTTAGGATATAACAGAAGTTGAACAATAATACGATAATGTTCTGCTGTAAATTGCTTCCTCTTTTGTTCAATGCAACTACCGGCGAGCGGGTGTCTTTCGCACGTACAGGCCCAACCAGGTACAGTGGGATGCAGTGGCAGGGTATCGATGATGGTAAAGTTCATTCGGCTCTATGGTGGAAGTATAGAAGCTGCCACATCTGCAGTTACTGAACACTTACAGTTGAAGTCGGAAGTTTACATACACTTAGGTTGGAGTCATTAAACTCGTTTTTCAACCACACCACAAATTTCTTGTTAACAAACTATAGTTTTCGCAAGTCGGTTAGGACATCTACTTTGTGCATGACACAAGTAATTTTCCCAACAATTGTTTACAGACAGATTATTTAACTTATAATTCACTGTATCACAATTCCAGTGGGTCAGAAGTTTACATACACTAAGTTGACTGTGCCTTTAAACAGCTTGGAAAATTCCAGAAAATTATGTCATGGCTTAAGAAGCTTTTGATAGGCTAATTGACATCATTTGAGTCAATTGGAGGTGTACCTGTGGATGTTTTTCAAGGCCTACCTTTCAACTCAGTGCCTCTTTGCTTGACATCATGGGAAAATCAAAAGAAATCAGCAAAGACCTCAGAAAAGAAATTGTAGACCTCCACAAGTCTGGTTCATCCTTTGGAGCAATTTCCAAACGCCTGAAGGTACCACGTTCATCTGTACAAACAATAGTACGCAAGTATAAACACACGCAGCCGTCATACCGCTCAGGAAGGAGACACGCTCTGTCTCCGAGAGATGAACGTACTTTGGTGCGAAAAGTGAAAATCAATCCCAGAACAACAGCAAAGGACCTTGTGAAGATGCTGGAGGAAACGGGTACAAAAGTATCTATATCCACAGTAAAACGAGTCCTATATTGACATAACCTGAAAGGCCGCTCAGCAAGGAAGAAGCCACTGCTCCAAAACCGCCATAAAAAAGCCAGACTATAGTTTGCAGCTGCACATGGGGACAAAGATTGTACTTTTTGGAGCAATGTCCTCTGGTCTGATGGTCTAACCATTGTTATGTTTGGAAGAAAAAGGGGGTGTCTTGCAAGCCGAAGAACACCATTCCAACCGTGAAGCCCGGGGGCGGCAGCATCATGTTGTGGGGGTGCTGTGCTGCAGGAGAGACTGGTGCACTTCACAAAATAGATGGCTTCATTAGGGAGGACAATTATGTGGATATATTGAAGCAACATCTCAAGACATCAGTCAGGAAGTTAAAGCTTGGTTGCAAATGGGTCTTCCAAGTCGACTTCCAAAGTTGTGGCAAAATGGCTAAAGGACAACAAAGTCAAGGTATTGGAGTGGCCATCACAATGTCCTGACCTCAATCCTATAGAAAATTTGTGGGCAGAACTGAAAAAGCTTGTGCGAGCAAGGAGGCCTACAAACCTGACTCAGTTACACAGCTCTGTCAGGAGGAATGGGCCAAAATTCACCTAACTTATTGTGGGAAGCTTGTGGAAGGCTACCCGAAACGTTTGACCCAAGTTAAACAATTTAAAGGCAATGCTACCAAATACTAATTGATTGTTTGTAAACTTCTGACCCACTGGGAATGTGATGAAAGAAATTAAAGCTGAAATAAATCATTCTACTATTATTCTGACATTTCACATTCTTAAAATAAAGTTGTGATTCTAACTGACCTAAGACAGGGAATTTTTACTAGGATTAAATGTCAGGAATTGTAAAAAAACTGAGTTTAAATGTATTTGGCTAAGGTGTATGTAAACTTCCGACTTCAACTGAATCTGACAAAAAATATATTTTCCGCATTACAGTCTGCGGTGTGGTCCTTAGTGTACACATATTTTATGATCAGATTCAGGACACATTTAGACAAGTGACAACAGATCCACAAGGTGGATGGGAGCTAGAACAACAGTGTCATTATACACAGACTTTGATCCTCACGTCCCCAGTAAAGGTATTATTAGAGGGAGTGGACAATTATGCAAATATGGTCTGAATTGCATTATGGACTACGAGCCAGGTTTGATAAGACATGACTACCAAACCTCCACACTGTGTTCTATACTGTATATATATATCCACATTTATAACTAAACTGGCAGTTAGAATATCATGAGCACATGATATGTAAATAAGGAAAATCAGTCAGGTGTATAGTATTTGACTGCTCTAATCCATGCATTAGTGTATAATGTGCAATGTAGATATAGTATATGCAATGTGAAAGACCTGGGGGCGTGTTCAGGTGACATTCCGATAGAAATATGTTTAACAAAACATGTAGAACAAACATGCCTCTCTGACATGTAGAATAAGGAATCATGTCAGCTCGATTCACTACATTTCTATCTGCAACGTTCCACGTTTGCCTACTGAACGTACCCCTGGGTGAGTGAGGTGTATATCATGTGGGAAGGTTCTGAGTGTGTGTAGAAAAACGTCGATTTTGGAGTGGGATAAGACTGGTTTAGAGGTAAACAGGAAGAGAGGCTGTGTGAATCATACTGCGTGGCGTTTTGATGTACCAAACGATCTTGTCTGCTAAAAATGGGTGTTGCCGCTTTCACTAGTGCTTGGAGATAGACATAGGGAGGTAGGTGACTTCCAATCACATGCTGAAGAGCGGCAGTTGGCATAATGGTTAGGAGCGTTGAGCCAGTAAAGGTTTCTGGTTCGAATCCCCGAGCTGACTAGGTGGGAAAAATTGGTTGATGTGCCCTTGAGCATGGCAGTTAACCATAATTGCTCCTGTAGGTTGCTCTGGGTAATAGCGTCTGCTAAATTACTTTGGTTAACAGTTTGCTAGTGTTATAAATATTGTCAGTGCTCACAATAGACTGAAACCTAAAACGGAAACACACATGCACATCAAGAGCAGGTTGTTAGAAAGCGCATTTGGAGATATGAAATAAAGTATTCTGTTTCATTCTGCCTTCGCCAAAAAACGGTGAATCCACGCTGATGATTGGGATATGGATTAAGTAGTTCATTGTGTAATATTACTATAATTCTTTGAAAAACTGAAAGACCATTTCTCAATATTTTACTAATCTCTGAGCAAAACACTGAGTATAAATATGCATGACTGTGACAGACTTCCATTTTTTTCTCATCAATCTACACATAATACCCATAATGGCAAAGCGAAAACAGTTTTTTATTTTTTTTTGCAAATGTATTAAAAATAAAAAACAGAAATACTTTATTTACATAAGTATTCAGACCCTTTGCCATAAGACTCAAAATTGAACTCAGGTGCATCCTGTTTCCATTGATCATTCTTGAGATGTTTCTACAACTTTATTGGAGTCCACCTGTGGTAAATTAAATTGATTGGATATTATTTGGAAAGGCACACACCTGTTTATATAAGGTTCCACAGTTGACAATGCAAGTCAGAGCAAAAACCAAGCCATGAGGTCGAAGGAATTGTCCATAGAACTCCGAAACAGGATTGTGTCGAGGCACAGATCTGGGGAAGGGCACCACATTTTTTTTGCAGCATTGAAGGTCCCCAAGAACACGGTGGCCTCCATCATTCTTAAATGGAAGATGTTTGGAACCACCAGGACTCTTCCTAGAGCTGGCAGCACGGCCAAACTGAGCCCGATGGTCAGAGAGGTGACCAAGACCCCGACTGTCACTCTGACCGAACTCCAGAGTTCCTCTGTGGAGATGGGAGAACTTTCTAAAAGGACAACCATCTCTGCAGCCCTCCACCAATCAGGCATTATGGTAGAGTGGCCAGATAGAAGCCACTCCTCAGTAAAAAGCACAAGACAGCCCGCTTGGAGTTTGCCAAAAGGCACCTAAAGGACTCTCAGACTTTGAGAAACAAGATTCTCTGGTCTGATGAAACCAAGATTGAACTCTTTGGCCTGAATGCCAAGCGTCACGTCTGGAGGAAACATGGCACCATCCCTACAGTGAAGCATGGTGGTGGCAGCATCATGCTGTGGGGGTGTTTTTTTCAGCTGCAGGGACTGGGAGACTAGTCAGGATTGAGGAAAAGATTAATGGAGCAAAGTACAGAGATTCTTGATGAAAACCTGCTCCAGAGCACTCGAGACATCAGACTGGGGGCGAAGGTTCACCTTCCAACAGGACAACGACCCTAAGCACACAGCCAAGACAATGCAGGAGTAGCTTCGGGACAAGTCTCAATGTCCTTGAGTGGTCCAGCCAGAGCCTGTACCCGACCAAACTACTCTGAAGAGACCTGAAAAAAGCTGTGCACCAACTCTCCCCATCCAACCCGACAGAGCTTGAGGATCTGCAGAGAAGAATGTGAGAAACTCCAAAACAGGTGTGCCAAGCTTGTAGTGTCATACCCAAGAAGACTTGAAGCTGTAATCACTGCCAAAGGTGCTTCAACAAGGTACCGAGTAAAAGGTCTGAATACTTATATAAATGTAATATCAGTTTTATATTTTTCATAAATTTGCTCAAAAAATCTATAAACCTGTTTTTGCTTTGTCATTATGGGATATTGGTGTGGAGATTGATGAGGGGAAAAAAGCAATTCAATCGACTTTAGAATAAGCCTGTAACGTAACAAAATGTGGGAAAAGTCAAAGGGTCTGAATATTTTGCGAATGCACTCTATACCTTCAGATTACTGTAAGTGGTGCATCAATCAACACACAGTTCTACTGTAAGTGACAGGTGTGGTATTAGAGTATTATAACTGTGGTCCTCTGTGGCTTGGTTGGTAGATCACAGCGTTTGCAACGCCAGGATTGAAGGTATGATTCCCGGGAACACTCGTATGAAGAATGTATGCATGCTCGACTAAGTTGATTTGGATAAAAGCATCTACAACATGGTATAATAACTGTTTGCGTGCATACTGTATCCATGCAACCAACACATACTTCCTCATTGTGTATTAGAATCATGACAGTACCATCACAGGGTGTCTAAAAATAAGTGCTGCTTGGTGGGGGTCTGCAAGTTTACTTCCTTGTGTGTCAGTGACATCATTTTGACAGCCTTTCCCATCAGTGTAACAACATCTACCACAAACTCATAAACAGTTTAATAAGCCCAGTTGGGATTACAGGTGTTGTTTCTGATAGTCACGACATTTTTAATCGATCCATTTGTGGAATTTGTAAGTAAAATCACTATCAGTTTAATGGATGACGACTTCAACTAACCAGAATACCCCATCACCAGAACTTCGACTATCCTTATTATGATTTATTTATTTTATTTAATATTTATTTAACTAGGCAAGTCAGTTAAGAACAAATTCTTATTTACAATGACGGCCTACCACGGCCAAACTCTAACCCGGACGACACGGGGCCAATTGTGCGCCGCCTTATAGGACTCCCAATCACGGCCGGTTGTGATATAGCCTGGAATCGAACCAGGGTCTGTAGTGATGCCTCTAGCACTGAGATGCAGTGCCTTCGACCGCTGCACCACTCGGGAGCCCCATAATACTGTCTCAATACCCTTTTCTTACACCCCTGGACCAACCGCCAGCCACAAACTCAGAAACACAAGCATTGTAGCAATGATATGACACTTGGGCATTGATTATGTTTATTCGATTGGCTAGTCTTGTCCCAGGATTCGTGCACAAATGTTCCCTTCTCAGATGTATGGAACCAGTATTTTCTTTGTTTGCAGTTGTGGGCACAATGGCAACTAGAGATTTTCAACAATAAGGCATCATCCACAGATGAAGACAACTGACAATACTAACTCATATCCAAGGTCAAATGTCTCAATTTGAATATAATGTCATTTTGAATGTCTGGAGTCATAGACACTTGATGAGTACTTTACAAATTGTCCAGATGTTATATTTCTGAAACTTTTCTATTGTCTAATATACTGGATTTAGGCTCCAGTAATTTAGCGTGGGTGAGTTTGGACCTCTTGGCAGTTGCTCGACCCGGGTTTGAGTCCCAGTCGGGGCCACCACCTCCACCAAATTCCCCCTTAACCCTCAACCTTCTGGCCCGAAGCCCAGCGCGCCATCGACTGTGCCACAAAAGCATGCTCATACATTGTGAAAAGACAATAGCCTGGTAGGCTTACAACCACAGATAGCCCACTAGTCCTCCATACTGCTTACCTGCTGTTATCGTCCAGTAACATCCATAGCCTTTTGGCGTTAGTTTGTGTGAAAGCCCCTCAGGTCCAATGACTCCAATCCCACTGCCATTCATTCACAAGAGAGAAGAGGGGGAGCGCAGATGAGCCACTTCCTTTACTAGTGCTGTGTATGGCTCCAGAGAAACAACAGCTGTAGACTACCACCAGCCACAGTAGCTGCAGTAGTAGTGGTGGAGATATAGACCCTGCACACGCAGAGGGCTTGTGTCAAACAGGAAGTGAATGAGAGAGGTGCATGTAAGCACAATGAGGAAGGCAGAGTGTGGGTGTCTGTTGGCCTCCTTAAAGGAAGTAATTTGTCTTATTTGGAAGTAATTTGTTTCATTGTTTTGAATGTTGGACTTTGATCTTTCAATCTTTAGTTTTGACTGGCTGGGTCATTGATTTTATAGGATTGACAATTATTTATTACTAATCCCAATAGTATTTTGCCCCGTCTTTGCAAAGGTAGTTTTCACATATCTCTACCTGATACACTCGAGAGAAAATACACTTGTCCAAGTTCAAGTTTAAGTTTATTCACATGACAGAGGACAACTGAACTCTGAATTGTGTGATGAATACTAAAAGGATACTAATAGAAAAAAACAAGTACTTGTAGTTTTACACGGACTTCCTAAAGGTTAATATCTACATAACAACAAGCCTATATTGAAATGAAAAATGGATCTGGGCTCATTGGGACAGCCACTGTTCCAGGTCCAATTCAGCAGTTCTGTAATTTTTTCTGCCCACTGTTTTCTTCTCGCTCAGGGCAGCACTATTAGTCTCCCTACTTCCCCTGAAGCAACTTTGACTGTGATTTGCATTTCATGTGTTACGGTAAATCCCCCCTCTCTCTCCCCCTCTCTCTGAGAGGGAACAGGACCCAAGGCATTAGCTAAAAACAATGGCAGTAAATAAACAGTAAATTCATGAGGTTCACAATGAAGGGGAACGTGAGTATTTCCTGTATCGCTCTGGGCTTGCGATGGATTACTTTATTCCTATCATATTTTTTTATATATATAGTCCCTACTCTGGAAGTCTGAAGCCTATGATTACTATAATAGCTCTAGAAAGGTCAAAGGTGAAAATTATATCATTTAAACTGACTTTAAATGTGCATTTGAGTTATTGGGAGAAGAGGCTCAGTCTAATAATAAAGATGGTTCTCCATTTGCGGTTCAACCAGTGAAGGCCACTATTGCACAGATGCCATCATGCCAATGAGATTGATCAGACCCCACAAAATACAGTAGCCAGCCCAGTTAGCCAACCTTCAACAAGAGCGGTGAAACACTGCCACCTCCTGTTATGAAGTCATTAAACTACCGCAGTGGTGAGGACATAGATGTGGGTTATCGTGAAACGTCCTTAGTTCTTTGACTACCGCACAGAACATCAAAAGGTGCCAGATTAATATGGGTCTATGTTGGATACACAGTACTACGTTGTCTCAACGTTTTAAGTCAGACTGGTTTTACAGGTCATGGTGGGTGCATTTTTGTTGTTGATGATTTGGAAAAAATATACCAAGTTCCATTCTGTTCCCTAAAGATGGCGCTCTTTCCACAGCCTCCGGATATCAACGTGTACAGGTGCCTGACTAACAATGCAGAACATCAACTTCCCACTCCACAGCCATCTGAAGAGATAAACGGAATACACCATTTTACAAAAAAGGCTGCTGACGTTATTGTACTGGCAACCTAGTTATACGTTACTGACAGCCACTCTAGCATAGGTGTTAGCAAATGTCCAATGCGTACCAAACAAACCACTTTCCAGACGCGATCTTTGGTTGAATCTTTTGCCCATTTATTAGCAGCAAAGCAAAGATAAAAACACTGAAATAATCACATGAAGGCCTATTACCATAGGCAAAATCATAGTTCCAAGGTGTAAACGGTGAAATGTATGCTCTCCATACCTGTTCATTCCCACTTCCTGGTCACCTGTGTGCCTACACACGTGACCCATGACCCAAGATATAGAGCCCCACAGTGAAGGTGTCATAATACCCAATAAACCTAGCAGTCAAACAGGGAAATGGTTCCAATCGTTTTTCCACCATTCATTTTTCCCATAGGGAATTTTAGAAACACTTAAAATAAGGGCTGTGTTTCGTGTAGGCTTACCCTGGCGTGACGTTTTGATAACCATGTAAATGTCTCTCGGACAAGGTAACTTTTATCAATATATTCGGCTCTATTTACTCTCAGATTTAAATTTTTTATTTAGCATCAAAGTAGACTACAAATCCCTGGAAGCTCCTGCACATCATCTCTAGCTACAACCTCATCTCATTGCATTTGTATTATTCTGTATGTAAATCCGAGACACTCCATTTATACACCCACCCATCCACCCTGACCAACCACCCTACTTTCGTTTTTGCCTTAAGTAACCATATGTCTTATGTAACCACAACAAACGTAACATATTCTACTAATTTCAGTATCCCAGACCTACATTGACTATGTTACATCTCGTCTATGAGACCAGGCTGCTAGCTGACACCTTTGCTAACAGGTATTGTGTCAATTTAAAACTTACACAAGACACTTCACAAAATTGTCAATTTAAAGAAATGTAACCAATTTATTAATTCATAAATTTAGCTAACATTAGATAGTTAATCCAGAGATTCTTACCTTTGCCTTGATTCGGCAGTCTTTTCCAGATCAATATGGCATTTGTAGTTCTTTATGATAGCCACATTAGCAGCTAATTGGCATTTCATTTTGGGGGTAAATACAGGCGAATATATTGATAAAAGTCCTCTTGTCCTAGAGAGATTTACATTGTTATCAAAACGTCATGCCAGGGTAAGCCTACACGAAAGACAGCCCTTATTTTAAGTGTTTCTAAATTCCCCTATGGGAAAAATGAATGGTGGAAAAGAGGGTGGTTTGAACTGGTATAAAACCAAGGTTTGTGATTTACTTCCACCTGCAGTTGTGGAATGTTTGCTCACAAGTATAGTTAATTGGCTGATCCCTCCCGGTGACCAGGATGGAATAATGTGATCCTTCCTAAACCCATAGGAAGTCCCACCAAGTTGACTACTTCAAAATGGTGCATGTCCTTAATGGCACTGCCCATGCTAAAACAGGATTTTGGGCCCTAAAGTCCACTATTTATCTCTATGGCCAAGTCAGAGATGGAAGAGAAAGAGAAACATTTCATAGGTTCCTTTTTTCTGGTTCGTATACAGTCAATGAACTATGTAGACCAGACCCAGCTATCGCATTGGTGCTTATGGGAGAGCAACCCAGATGCTCCAAAGATTTTGTATAATTTTAGCCAGTAGTTTTGAAAGTAGTGCTCAGCAGCCAAAACGTGTCCCGGAAAATATGTACTACGTCCTCCATTTCAGATGATATTTTGCGAATTCCAATTCGTATAATTTGTTACAAATTTGTTACTGTTTAAGATCCCTGACTGCATCTTTAAGTATACCAGAAATGCGACATTATTTTCCAATGGTTAACAGGCTTTATGGATATCTTAATTTATCCACCATCTTAGAGCCTAGTATTAAAAAAATCTGTAAAATATATACAAAGATAGACAAACTATAGACAACACAAAAACTATTCTAGTAGGCCAAAATGGCTCCTAGAGTTATAACAGATTTATCAAGCTCTCGAAACGCAATTTACAACAGATAATTTTTGTTGATTTTAACACACTCTTCTGGCAATAGAGCAGGCCTACACTGAAGGACCTATTTGTAGTCCTTCCCCACCGATCTCGACAATGCCACAAAGTTGGGAGCACAGAATCGTCTAGAATGTCATTGTATGCTGTAGCCTTAAGATTTCCCTTCACGGGGCGGCAGGTAGCCTAGTGGTTAGAGTGTTGGGCCAGTAACTGAAAGGTTGCTAGATCGAATCCCTGAGCTGACAAGGTAAAAATATGCTGTTGAACAAGGCAGTTAACCCACTGTTCCTACGCTGTCATTGTAAATAAGAACTTGTTCTTAACTGACTTGCCTAGTTATTTCAAAAGACTTCTACTACCGAACCATGAAAACCCCAGACATTATTCCTCCTCCACCAAACTTTACAGTTGGCACTATACATTTGGGCAGGTAGCAATCTCCTGGCATCTGCCAAACCCAGATTCGTCTGTCAGACTGCCAGATGGTGAAGCGTGATTCATCACTCCAGAGAACGAGTTTCCACTGCTCCAGAGTCCAATGGAAGCAAGCTTTACACCACTCCAGTTGACGCTTTGCATTGCGCATGGTGATCTTAGACTTGTGTGCAGCTGCTTGGCCATGGAAACCGATTTCATGAAGCACCAGATGTGTCATGCCTGCTCCTACTGCCCCTCTCTGGTGCTCAAGGGCACCAGGCTGCCCTTCATTACGCATACCTGTCACCATCATTACGCGCATCAGCACTCATTGGACTCACCTGGACTCCTTCACGATATTGATTGCCCCCTCTATATCTGTCTGTTCCTCAGTTTTGTACCCCGTGTCAGCATTATTGTCGTAATGTCGTTTTGTTCCACCCGTCCAGACGCTGTTCCTGTTTTGTTTGATGTCCGTTTTCCATTAAATGTTAACTCCTTGTACTTTCTTATCGTCTCCAGCGTTGGTCCTTAGACTGCTGACACCACTATTTGAAGTATCAGGGAGTTCTTGTTTTTTGGTTTTGGTGGTGACATCGGGTCCGGGTGCCGCCGCCGATGAAACCGGGGATGCCTCAGCTGGCTCTTCGGGCTTCCACGCCTTGGCTGGCTCAAAAGGTTTCCTTGCCTTGGTTGGCTCGGCAGGCTCCCATCCCACATCATGCCTCAGCCGGCTCGCCGGGCTCCCACGCCTCAGCGGGATCATCGGGCTTTCACGCCTCAGCCGGCTCGTCGGGCTTCCTCGCCTCAGCCGGCTCGTCGGGCTCCCTCGCCTCAGCCGGCTTGTTCAGCGCCCATGCCTCGGTCGGCCCGTCAGGCTCGCCCAGGTAGAGGGGGGGCTGAGGAGGGGGGGGGGGGGTGCTGTCACGCCTGCTCCCACTCCCCCTCTCTGGCACTTGAGGGCGCCAGGCTGCCTTTGATTACGCACACCTGTCACCATCATTAAGCGCATCAGCGCTCATTGGACTCACCTGGACTCCTTCACGATGTTGATTGCCCCCTCTATATCTGTCTCTTCCTCAGTTTTGTACCCCATGTCAGCATTATTGTCGTAATGTCACGCTGTTCTGGTTTTGATTGATGTCCGTTTTCCATTAAATGTTCACTCCCTGTACTTGCTTCTCGTCTACAGTGTCTGTCCTTACACAAATAGTTATTGTGCTGACGTTGCCTTCAGAGGCAGTTTGGAACTCGGTAGTGAGTGTTACAACGCAGGAAAGATTATTTTTACGTGCTATGCGTTTTAGCACTTGGCGGTCCCATTCTGTGAGTTTGTGTGGCCTACCACTTCACGGCTGAGCCGTTGTTGCTCCTAGAGGTTTCTACTTCACAATAACAGTACTTACAGTTGACCGGGGCAGCTCTAACAGGGCAGACATTTGAGAAACTGACTTGTAGGAAAGGTGGCATCCTATGACTGTGCCACATTGAAAGTCACTGCGCTCTTCTGTAAGACCATTCTACTGCCAATGTTTGTCTATGGAGATTGCATGGCTGTGTGCTCGATTGTATACACCTGTCAGCAAGGGGTGTGGCTGAAATATCCAAATCCACTCATTACAAGGGGTGTCCACATACTTTTGTATATATAGTGTACTATAGGCGTTTTGCGCTCCATGTAATCCCCAAAGAATGGGCTATGGAAGCATTACCAGAGATATAATATGCATGGCATACACTGCATTCTTTCTTCAAAAAATGTAAAGTCAGAAATATCGAAAAGGGCATATTATATAGTGGTCTTGAGCAGTTTATACAATATGCACAGACGCCTTATCATATTATAGAATAGGACAAACTTTTTCGTTCTTTGCACTTCGTTTCTATGAAGGTTTGATTATTTAAACTTTTGGAATACTGATTGGCCTACTGAATGGGGGGGAAAAACATTAGTCATGCGTAAAATATGCTTAATAACTCTTAATTAACTGGGTCGCAATCTAAATTATGAAATACAAATGCACCATAATACCCCAGAAGTAACAATAACAATAGTAGTAGTAATAATAATAATAAATACATACAAAAAATATATATATTAAGTTAATAAAAGGCTAATGTGACAAAGTCAATATCCATGATGAAATATAAACTGCCGTTTCGATTAGCAATATGAAAACTACGAATGTATGGAAGCCTTGGATTATGTTATCTACGTGATAATCAGATAAACTTGATCCGTTTGTTGTTCCTTCCTTTGGCACTCAATTAGACGTATCTATCTTGTTATCGATAAACTACCAGTGGATGTCGTTGTTCACTCTTTTTACGCGGGAGTGTCACTCCTCGAGATGACCTCAAGCTCTGCAGACGCTCTAATCGTCCTTCACTTTCTCTACAGTCAGTGCGGCAGACAGAGATAGAAGGATAGCGGGAGGGAGTGAGTGAATGAGAAAGACGGGCACACAGGGAGTGAAACAGACAGAGCGAGGGTAGCGGCTCTTACATCTAGACGCGTGTAGATATTTTGCTCCCGGAGATTCCAAATAAAACAAACAAGAACACAACAGATCGCGCTTGTGACAGGAAAGGCACCCGAAAGAGATATTTGAATGACTTTTCTGCCTAGCTGAATTATTATTCCGAGGAATAGTGTCATATGTGGAGATTTCTTAACCTCGTAAGCCCATTTATTTCACTTAATAGGTGCATTATGAAAGGCTAATGTTATAAGTCGATACATTTCTCCTGACAGTGTGTTCATATTAATAACGGTTCAAATGATATTTTATGTCGGCTATTCATGTGATGGTAATCTATATGAAAATGTTATTCGATCTATGTGCATGGTAAATTCAAATATCTATTGAGGTGTTGCTTTTCTATTTTAACTCATAGCTTTACATCTGTAGTGCTCTTTTGGACATCTTGCAAAAGTGTCTTATTTATTATCTCTCTTTTCAGGGAACGGCTGGCGTTTTTCAGCGCACGAACAAGGAATACAATGCTAAGGATTTTGGACCCCGTGGTCACTGTCGTGACCATTTCCTTTGTGGTCAAGGGGGTGCTCGGTGGCTACGGGATGAGCATGTTCGCCGCGCAAACATCTCCCCCGGACCCTTGCTACGATGAGAATGGTAACCCGAGGAGATGCATCCCCGATTTTGTGAACTCCGCTTTCGGAAAGGAAGTCCGCACTTCCAGCACCTGTGGTAAAACCCCGGGTAGGTACTGCTTGGTGACAGAGAAGGGCGACGAGAGAAATAGGAACTGTCATACTTGCGATGCCTCGAACCCCAAAAAGTATCACCCACCGGCATATCTAACGGATCTCAACAACCCCCATAATCTCACATGTTGGCAATCGGAAAATTACATCCAATACCCCCAAAATGTCACCATAACACTGTCACTGGGCAAGAAATTCGAAGTCACCTACGTAAGCCTGCAGTTCTGCTCACCTCGACCCGAATCTATGGCTATCTTCAAGTCTATGGACTACGGCAAATCTTGGGTACCTTTCCAATACTATTCGGCCCAGTGCAGGAAAATGTACACCAAACCGAGCAAGGCCACCATTACCAAACAGAACGAACAAGAGGCGATATGCACGGACTCCCACACGGACATGCACCCTCTATCCGGCGGTCTCATTGCCTTCAGCACTCTGGACGGCAGACCGTCGGCGCACGACTTCGACAACTCGCCGGTGCTCCAGGACTGGGTCACCGCCACAGATATCAAGGTGACGTTCAGCCGATTGCACACTTTCGGTGACGAGAACGAGGATGACTCGGAGCAAGCCCGGGACTCTTATTTCTATGCGGTGTCCGATCTGCAAGTTGGCGGTCGATGCAAATGCAATGGCCACGCTTCGCGGTGCGTAAAAGACAGGGATGGAAACCTTGTTTGTGAATGCAAACATAATACATCGGGACCAGAGTGCGACAGGTGCAAGCCTTTCCATTATGATCGGCCGTGGCAACGCGCAACAGCTAGAGAAGCCAACGAATGTGTCGGTAAGTCAAAACATTATAATTGTCTCCAAAAACCATCCAAATGGTCTTTAAGCACTGCAGAAGTTTCCTCTCCACACAATGCCCGTATCACAAGCAAAAATACCTTTGGCATAAATTGTATTATTGGGTGACTCTTGTTTGTACAGTCATGAGAGATTTGGCTGTTTTTAAGTTTGGTAATGTTGGTATTTGTCAGTTCTGTTGAAAAACAAAGATTCAGACACGCCTATTATTTTCTCTGGATGGAAGTTGTTGAAATACTATTAAATATTAAAAATGGGATTATAGCACATCATATTACGCACCAACAAGTACACACACGTTTTACAAAACCTTCTGTGTAATTTAGGTTTCCAACTCCAAGGCTCGAGGAAAAATTGCCTATCCTTTGTTGCAGTTTATATAGTTATGGAAAACAATTTAAAATCCTTATTAGTATTAAAATGTTATTATAATAATATTATAATAATTGTTATTATTATTATTTAGTCTCGAAATGAATTTTATAGTTGTAAGCAGTTTATTAGACTATGTCAATTTTAGTCTGATCAGCCCACGCTGTATTAATAGTACATGCCTTCATTAAAACATGATACTGATGTGATTTGAAAATGTAGGCTATCAAAAAGAAGGCTGTACGGTTGTTAAAGAGGTCTGAATTAAGGATACATCAAAACCACCGTTCGGCCCACCACAAAATGCACTCTTTTAATGAAATTATGACGCGGGTCCATGCACATAAAAAGTCACATGCAATGCCTTCTCAATTAGAAAACCTAAAAGCCCATTACCGCCATAGCTCAAATGGAGGTTTATAACAACCACCCACTTCAGAAAGACCGCCACATCACAATGTCTAATCATTCACATGAAATGTTTCTCATGGGGAAAATTGATGTACAGTTCTAACTTTATCACTGCAATAAAGCGACGCACCGTAATTTATTTAAAGAGCATTTAAACTGCCCCACCACAGTACTTGAACACAGACTTCTCTGCCCGTTTAATTATCGTTTGAATCAAAGTTAATTATAGGTCTAAATTACGTTAATTTATGGATCATAAAACTGTTGTAAAAAATGTATTTAAAAAAAGTATCATTATTTCATCCCGAAACTATTATGATTATTATTATTATTATTGTTGTTATTATATCAAATGAAATTGCCATTTTTGAAAACATTACAACATGAATTTGCCTTCCTTGGAAACAATCTGCAAAATGTTAATACACCTATTAAGCCTAATACTCAAATATATGTGATATTATTAGGCAATTATTATTAATTACAGCCATAAAACGTTATCATTACTATTGTAATCATTCTAAATATGATTAATAGACTACTTATTAGTATTCATATGATTCGCTTTGTATTATGTTCTGGTCTTCAACGACATCATCGGACATAGTTCATTCGTGTGAACACTTTAGGCCTACAAGAAGAAAAGTCATCGGAGTAGATATGAATCCCTATCCTCAACGAACCGGCCCATTTAGATGTGTGCTTTCGAGTCATGAAGACTAATAAAGCACATCGAGGAAGTTATCACATCGTGGCTTTCATTGAATTCATTCCACACACTATTTCCAACAGCGAGGCTACATCAGCTGCTATAGAGATGGGGACAATGCCGCAGCAGGATCAAAGATGTGATAGTTGCTTTTTATTGCCAGACATACCCAAGACCCACTTAAAGATATTCATGCTTAGATGAGGAGAGGGACGGCATGCATGAGCTTGGTGAGAATGTGAGTGCTACTGGTTTAGATAAAGGAGAATGAATTATTGGACAATTGTAGTCTGATATTGACTTGGCTGTGTGTTGACTGTCTAGCAAATATTGTATACGATTTGATCATGATGAGTGTGGTTAAAAGTTGTGATTATGCATTGTTGATGAGAATTGATTCCTTGTGAAATATCTCACCCCTTTTAAGCCAAGTAACTGCCCGATATATGCATGCTTTCAAGGTTAACATGAGAGGTAGGCTTAGTGTGGGGGGGGGGGGGGGGGGGGGGGGGTTCCCTGACCATAGTACCCAAACGACTGCATCAACCGCATTGCTGCGTAATGTATATGTCATTACTCTATATCAACTCGGCAAATGTGCAGTATTTCATTGGCATTGTATACCCAACATTTATAATAACAGTTCAAGACTCTGAGCACATGAGGGCATCTCTTGGGGCATGCAATGTGGATACAAATAGGCCTGTGTGTCTCAAGAGACAATGCTGATGGAAAAGACGATGATGATGATGATGAAGGTGGATGAACCTCGACTTCTCACTGTAACCCACTCGAGATTGGATTTGCGATTTTTAATTATCGCCCTACAGTGAATGGTGAGAGGAGGCTCCTCATTCCACCCCATATTGTTTGCATCAGAGAGCCCCTACAGTAAAATGCACTGACTCAAACTCCCTTTTGTCTCGGTATTTCTATTTCACTGTGGTTGGGGGAAAGTGGGGCTGTGTTGTTTGACAGTCATCCATGGCACATGTCGACTGTTTTGACACGTAGCAGGTGTTTTAAAGGGTTTTGTTTGCTGTTTGTGTCCATTCCCACAGAGTGGTTCTCTGCGGCAGATAAACATGCTTGAGCCTTGTGGAAATATCTACGCTTTTACTATAGTGACTGGCTACAAATACACTTTGGAGAAGGTCACCCCAGTTGTGTATAAAACTGTGAGGTGTTACCTCAATTAAGAGAGCTCTGAATCTGATAATATATCACTCTCAAAATATCCCGACCGCAGTCCTCCATATTACAGTCTACATTTTTAAGCCCTGCCGTCAAATCCAAGATTTATACTAGTTGGCCAACTATGAGAAACACAGAGTGACAATGATTAACTGAAGTTGACCAAATAGGTGAAACACAGAGTGACAAATGAATACAAATGAATACAAAAGGAATAAGTGATGGTTTCTGTGAGGAGGAAAGGAAGGCTGTGCCTCCCTCTTTGGGTCATCAGGGCTTCCATCCTGGAAAAGCAAACAGACTTGTTTAGACACAACCACGCCGCTATAGGAATGAAGAATGAATTGTTCCCCCCTATCCCCAGTATCCTTGACACTTTATTTTTTACCCGGAACAGCATGTGTGTGTGTCATGTGTGTGTGGTGTGTCTCGCATGGGGCCACAAAGGAGCATCACTCACTGTATCCATCATGCTGTCAGCAAGCACACACACACACACACACACACACACACACACACACACACACACACACACACACACACACACACACACACACACACACACACACACACACACACACACACACACACACACACACACACACACACACACACACACACACACTCTCCTCTGGGCTGTTTGTGCTATGGGCCGCCTGCTCCGTCAGACAAGGCGTGCAGAGCAGTGCGGAGGGGTGCTGTGGTCGCACACCCTCTGCTAAAGCAAACACCGCCTCACCTCTCAAACAGGGAGAAGAATAGTATGCCTGACACCTCTGTGTGAAGGCAGGGTCCTAGGGTTTTTGAGAGTGTGGGGTGAGGTGGAGTTGGGGTAGTGTGTGTGTGTGTGTGTGTGTGTGTGTGTGTGTGTGTGTGTGTGTGTGTGTGTGTGTGTGTGTGTGTGTGTGTGTGTGTGTGTGTGTGTGTGTGTGCGTGCGTGTGTGTGGTATAGTGCTGTTGTCTGTTACCACCTGTAAAAGCAATTAGTCACAGGAGGTTGGTGGAACCTTAAATGGGGAGGACGGGCTCGTGTGAATGGCTGGAGCGGAATAAAGGGAACGGTATCAAATACATTGTTTCCATGGTTTCCATGTGTTTGATGCCATTCCATTAACTCCATTCCAGCCTTTATTTGGAGCCGTCCTCCCCTCAGCAGCCTCCACTGTAATCAGTAATCGTAGCATAAAGTTATGGCTAGGACAGAACACTGTGTGTACTATAAGCTTCAGTAACAGAGAAGTGATGTCAAAATGAGATGTACTGTACTATACGATAAGCTTTGCTATGAGCTGCTTGGTTGGATATGCTGAAATATTGAACGCTTCCAGCACTATTTGTCAGTCAGTAAATTGAAAGATTCCGACTGTCTCTGGATCCTCTGCAGTCATAACATGTTCTCAGTTACAGAGTTTATCTAGAGTAGAATTCGAAAGTGATACGGAGTGGGGACATTCAGAGTAAATGAGAAGGAAATAGCCAGGTGGGGAAAGGAAACGTCATCAAGACCAGCATTTTTTCTATGGTGTGTGAAACACAACATAGGGATAGGTACTTATATTTTATTATAGAGATAATGATAGGCACTTGTTTTTATCATGGTCCGAAGAGCCAATGGCTAAGAATAAGAAATACCGTACAGCCTATTAGCCTGTCAGGATCTCTCTCCGGATGATAATCTTTGTCCAAGTCCTTGAATCGTGCTACTTTGCTCAGTCTTTGACTGAACCTGGATATTGGTTATCATATCTATATAAAGGCCTTGGCATTCCACTACAAATAGCTTTGCATTTGTGGAGTGATTTGAATGTAAAGTTGGTCTTACAAAAACAAAACACATTGAAACAGGTTGCAGGTCGTCTTCCCTCTTTGATGTGCACTTTGCTGATTAGTCCGTCTGAGTCTTAAAGGACCTTCATGCACTTCTGAGTGCACTTCCAGGTCCATTTGGGATAATGATTCTCACAGGCCACGCGGTAGACCGTCTTCGTAAGCTAACGCAATGAGTTTAGGAATGGAGGCATGGAGGAGGAAGAATCGTGGCTTCAATATCAATTCAGGTGTGACCAGTCTCGGCCTGACAGACATGGCTGGATGGATAGACTGTCTCATCACGACTGTCTCATCGTGTCGAATTCGGTCGGCGTCAGCAAGGATGCTCAGCTACCTGTAAGAAAGCAATTTCTTCAACTAGAATCCCTTCCTCTTGCTTTAGAACTCTATCAACTCAGAGTGACACTACAGCATCTGAAGGAGAATGAAGGAGACGCCAATTCAGCTAATCGTGATGAGGGAAATGAGTTAGACTAAGACGATCACTTCAGGAAGAAAGTTTTTCAGATACAGAAAATGAAATGCAAGACTGTTCCACTGCATTATCTGCCTGAGTTTGTCCTGTTTTATTAGCTTCAGGTTCCATAGCTTGAATGTGTTGAGAAAAGGGGTCTTGAATAATTCAGGGAGATTAAGAAGAATGCTTGGAGGCATGCAGAATGAAGGATACTACTGCAGCACAGAGAAAAGTAAAGAGATTGAGGGAGACTACAATAGAGACTATACATGTGAGAGAGACAGGGAGGCTATAGAGAAAGAGAGATGGAAACAGGAAGAGAAAGGGACAGGAGAGTGACCTATCCAGGGGCTTTTGGGGACAGGAGATACTTTTTTTTGATGAAACAGGCTTTATCTTTCCTTGAGAACCACTTCACGGTAGTTTTTTTACTTGTTCATAGAGTGGGTGGAGGGGGCGGGGAGAACTTTGTTGGCACAGACATAGCATATCAGTGACTTGGCACAGACATCGCCTCAAGCCCGTCCAAATCTCCATGGATCCCCCCCCACACCCCACATATTTTCCCGTAGATAACTTCATTTTTCCAGCCTCAAACCGCAACATCATCTGGCTGATTTGAGCAGACCTGCCGGTTGTCTCGCCTGATTACGTCAAATAAATACGCTCCCAGGTGTTATTCTGAACAGTTTGATTGACAGGGGAAGATGACTGCGGTGGTGTATTGAAATTGAGATTTGGCGCCCTTTCAGATAATTGGGCTTAAATCTCTAACCACTTGCTTAGAGGAAACAGTGTTTTGCTGAGATGTCTTTTTGATAGAATCTTCCCTAGTTCCATTGAAGGAAGAAAGATCAACAATGACATGATATGTCAGTAATTAAAATGTTCTCGCCTGAAATAACTAATTAAAGTTTTTGGAAATGGAGAATGGGGAACTACAATAAAGACAATCATTTTGAGAATGTTGGTTAGATTGTCAAAATGTAATACACTAGTATTTACGTTCATATGGTCTCCTGCAGATAAGATTCAATAAGAAAATAAAGCACCGCTTCACAAGAAAGTATACTGTATTGTGTTGTCCTTTCACACCATTCATTTCATGTAGGAGCTCCTACAACTGAATGCAACAGCAATATTTATTAACAATAATACCATGATGAGGCATGATGACCGAGCTGTGGTCTGGTTAATGTTTGAACTGCCACCAAAGGACCGCCATTCCTTTATGAACCGCCGTATCCTTCATCTTCAAAGGGCGACCGCCGTCCGCCAAACGCATTGACCATCCTGACTCTCACTGCTGTACAACGCCTGGCAAACAAAAGGAGTGAGAAACAGGTGTGAAAAGAGTGTCGGATTAGTTTGCACTTTGCACCGTGGCGTATTCCCCTCCCTTCCCCCCCTGAAGAATCCCGACACCAGTGGCGGCAGTTCAAACGGGTGAATGGCCTCCCTCACGCAACGAGGACCTCCTTCCTACAAAGTGTTATCACTGTTTAACGACTTGTTTTTTAAACCACTGCATAACAAGTTATTCAGAGTCTGGAGTTGGACGCACTCTAATGACTCCTACTTTTGGTTAATTGTGCTATACACAGCCTTGCACCTTGGTCAGCCACTGTTTAAGTTTAGCATATGCATGCACTCACATACGGGCATGCATGTCTGCAACGTCACACACACCCACAGAGCCAATCAAACTCACAGATACATAACTGTGACCGTAACTTTGATTCTGGGCTCACTGAAACCAGCCACAGAAGCAGACAGCCAAAAGCAGTCAGCCAAAACAGACAGTCAATCAGATAACTGTGAACCGTAAAACCTCCTCCACAGTGAGAAGCCACATGTTAGGTTTCTGAGGAGGCCCAGACCCCCTGCCTGCGTCTGTGCTGGCCAGGGTCCAGCAAGGTTTCTGTTGCATTGGCGGCAGTGACGGGAAAAGAGGGGTGGGCGAGGCCTGTTTCCAGCAGGGTTCCCAGGACCATCGCAGCGGGGCCACAGCAAATTCAACCTGATGGCTGGCAGGGCTGCAGTATAGGCCCATCTGTACCTTGTTTAAACCTAGTAGTGTGTTACCATCCACCTCTACTCTGAACTCTGCTGGGCGCCACACATAACTAGTGGGAGAATGTGTTGAAATATGACGTTACTGGCTCTGTGCAAAATGCTGCTACAGTGGTGGCCTGAGTTGATGTGTGTGCCAGTGAGGGGGGGGGGGGGGGGGGGGGAGGCTAAATGAAGGGTGGTCTTTTTGTTTAGTTTTTGAATTCTCCTGTAAAGGGGGTTGATATAGATTGATCAAATCAAATTGTATTGGTCACATGCACATATTTAGCAGATGTTATTGCAGGTGTAGCAAAAATGCTTGTGTTCCTAGCTCCAACAGTGCAGTAATATCTAACAATTCACAACAATACACACAAATCTAAAGTAAAAGAATGGAGTTAAGAAATATATACATGTTAGAACGAGCAATGTCGGAGTGGCATTGACGCAAATACAGTAGAGTATATACAGTACATATGAAATGAGTAAAGCAGTATGTAAACATTATTAAAGCGACTAGTGTTCCATTATTAAAGTGACCAGTGATTCCATGTCTATGTATATAGGGCAGCAGCCTCTAAGGTGCAGGGTTGAGTAACCGGCTGGTAGCCGGCTAGTGATGGCTATTTATCAGTCTGATGGCCTGGAGAAAAAAGCTGTTTTTCAGTCTCTTGGGCCCAGTTTTGATGCACCTGTACTGACCTCGCCTTCTGGGTGGTAGCGGGGTGAACAGGCCATGGCTTGAGTGGTTGATGTCCTTGATGATCTTTTTTCGCCTTCCGGTGACATCGGGTGCTGTAGGTGTACTGGAGGGTAGGCAGTGTGCCCCCGGTGATGCATTGGGCAGACCGCACCACCCTTTGGAGGTTGAAGAGGCGCCTTCATCCCCACACTGTCTGTGTGGGTGGACCATTTCAGATCGTCGGTGATGTGTACACCGAGGAACTTGAAGCTTTTCACCTTCTCCACTGCGGTCCCGATGATGTGGATAGGGGTGTGCTCTCTCTGCTGTTTCCTGAAGTCCACGATCAGCTCCTTCGTTTTGATGACTTTGAGGAAGAGGTCCATTTTCTGTCACTACTCCTCCAGGGCCCTCACCTCCTCCCTGTTGGCTGTCTCGTCATTGTTGGTAATCAGGCCTAAAACTGTTGTGTCGTCTGCAAGCTTGATGGTTGAGTTGGAGGCATGCGTGGCCACACAGTCATGGGTGAACAGGGAGTACAGGAGGGGGCGAAGCACGCACCCTTGTGGGGCCCCTGTGTTGAGGATCAGCGAATTGGAGGTGTTGTTTTCTACCTTCACCACCTGGGGGCGGCCCATCAGGAAGTCCAGGACCCAGTTGCACAGGGCGGGGTTCAGACCCAGAGCACCAGGCTTAATGATGAGCTTGGAGGATACTATGGTGTTGAAGGCTGAACTATAGTCAATGAACAGCATTCTTACATAAGTATTCCTCTTGTCCAGATGGGACAGGGCAGTGTGCTGTTTCGATGGCGATTGCATCATCTGTGGATCTATTGGGGCGATATGCAAATAGAAGTGGGTCTAGGATGTCAGGTAAGGTAGAGATGATATGATCCTTAACTAGCTTCTCAAAGCACTTCATGATGACAGAAGTGAGTGCTACGGGGAGATAGTCATTTAGTTCAGTTATCTTTGCTTTCTTGGGTGGACATCTTGAAGCAAGTGGGGACAGCAGACTGGGATAGAGAGAGATTGACTATGTCTGTAAACACACCAGCCAGCTGGTCTGCGCATGCTCTGAGGACGCGGCTAGGGATGCCGTCTGGGCCAGCAGCCTTGCAATTGTTAACATGTTTAAATGTCTTACTCACATCGGCCACGGAGAACGAGAGCCCACAGTCCTTGGGAGCGGGCCGCGTCGGTGGCACTGTGTTTTCCTCAAAGCGGGCAAAGAAGGTGTTTAGCTTGACGCGGTGTCCGTGACATGGATGGTTTTCCCTTTGTAATCCGTGATTGTCTGTAGACCCTGCCACATACGTCTCGTGTCTGAGCCGTTGAATTGCGACTCCACTATGTCTCTGTACTGACGTTTTGCCTGTTTGATTGCCTTACGTAGGGAATAACTACACTGTTTGTATTCAACCATATTCCCAGTCACCTTGCCATGGTTAAATGTGATGGTTTGTGCTTTCAGTTTTGAGTGAATGCTGCCATCTATCCCACAGTTTCTGATTTATGTAGGTTTTAATAGTCACAGTGGGAACAACATCCGCTATACAGCACCCACCTGTAGCACGCGCTCCAGCAGGTATATCTCTCTGGTCACCCCCAAAACCAATTCTTTCTTTGGCCGCCTCTCCTTCCAGTTCTCTGCTGCCAATGACTGGAATGAACTACAAAAATCTCTGAAACTGGAAACACTTATCTCCCTCACTAGCTTTAAGCACCAGCTGTCAGAGCAGCTCACCGATTACTGCACCTGTACATAGCCCATCTATAATTTAGCCATAACAACTACTGTACCTCTCCCCCTACTGTATTTATTTATTTATTTATTTAGCTTCTTTGCACCCCATTATTTCTATCTTTACTTTGCACATTCTTCCACTGCAAATCTACCATTCCAGTGTTTTACTTGCTATATTGTATTTACTTCGCCACCATGGCTTTTTTTTGCCTTTACCTCCCTTATCTCACCTCATTTGCTCACATTGTATATACTTATTTTTTTTCTACTGTATTATTGACTGTATGTTTGTTTTACTCCATGTGTAACTCTGTGTTGTTGTATGTGTCAAACTGCTTTGCTTTGTCTTGGCCAGGTCGCAATTGTAAATGAGAACTTGTTCTCAACTAGACTACTTGGTTAAATAAAGGTGAGATAAAAAAAAATACACTTCCTGATGAACTCAGTCACCGTGCTAGTGTATACGTCGATGTTATTCAGCATGGATTCCGACTGGTCAGACCGTTGAATAGACCTTAGCATGGGTACTTCCTGTTTGAGTTTCTGCCTATAGGAAGGGATGAGCAAAATGGAGTCATGATCTGATTTGCCGAAGGGAGGGCAGGGGAGGGCCTTGTAGGCATCCCGGAAGTTGGAGTAGCAGTGGTTGAGTGTTTCAGCGCGAGTACTACAGTCAATGTGTTGACAGAACTTTGGTAGCGTTTACCTCAAATTATTTTGATTGTAAAGGTTGGTTGATATAGATTGTAAAGGGGGTTGATATAAATTGTAATGGGGTTGATATAAATTGTAACGGGGGTTGATATAGATTGTAAAATGGGTTGATATAGATTGTAAAGGGGGTTGATATAGATTGTAAAGGGGGTTGATATAGATTGTAAAGGGGGTTGATGTAGATTGTAAAGGGGGTTGATGTAGATTGTTTTGAGTTTGAGGCATCTCTTTTGATCATCGTAGTCTTTAGACAAAATTAATTCTGTGGTCTGTGACAGTTTCAGTATCAGTCCCAGATGAGTTACAGTAATCCATTAAATCAGTTTGACAATTATCTCATAACAACAGTCTACCAGGACAGTGTTCCTCACAGAACGATGCTGTGAGAGACAGCACTTTTATGTATTTTTAGCATGTAAGGGATTCCATACAGTAGCTAACTGTACCGCGTCAATCACTTTGACAATAAGACCATCATGGCATTTTACATTGGTAGCAAAGACAGACACATTGAAACTTGATGGCTTGATGGCTTCTTGGACCTTTAGAGGACCCATACTTCACTGTATTGTAACGGCCACATTTACAGCTGTCCAGGACCTTGAATGCATGGACTGTACATACTAGGTAAAAATACATAGTCAAAATATCCCCAAAGACAGGGACCCCCCTGGGCCATCTTCCCCCAGCAAGGTCAACACACGAGCAGGTCAATCTGTGCTAGTCAAAGGCCCCTGGGTTGGATCTCTCTGTCTCTTTCTCGCTCTTTCTTTGACAACAAGATGAGGAACTATCTGTTTCTGACGATTCACACAGAGACAATTCTGGTTAATTTCCCAAAGACTGAGCTCATATGAACTGCTATAACTCACTCAAGAAACCTCGTGAAATTTAGTTAGTTATATTCTTTTGTTATCTTGACGAACTGAAAATCTTGGAGCCATGAAAGTCTACTTTGGCCAGACGTCTTTTAAAAGGGGAGTTTGGAGCAGGTGGATGTAAAGTGAATAGGGCTGTTCAAGACGCAATTTCACTTTGACGGAATTCCAGCTTTACCCAGATAACAGATTTTGACAGGGTATTTTGAATGGAAACACTTTATACATGGAGGAGAATGTCCAATGAGGAGAATAGACACTGGGGCTGGTAACACAGAAAACAATCATTTGAGCGGGAGGGTGTGTGTGTTGATGTGCGTGAAAACGGGGACAATAAAGTCAGTAAATTAAAGAGAGAGAAGGGGAGAAAGAAAGAGAGAAGGGTATTGGCTACTGATAGCATGTGCAACAGAAAACAGGCTCCTGGCACTCTCTACAACAGATACTATGATTACAGTATGGGCAATCTATACCATCTCTTGTGGAAAGACATTGCTGCTACAATACATTCCGAAACCTTCGGCAACGCTCACGCCATAGAACTGAGGGCTTGTGGGATGCGTTTGATTGACAGAATAGCAAAATTGCATTCAGAAATGTTACAGTCTAAGCTTTTTGAGGAATTTCAGGCTTCCTCGGGCAAAGCCTCCATTTTGGGGCTTTTGTTTTGTTTTGCTGGTTATGGTTAAATGCATAATGCAACACAGATACCGCTGATGGTATGTGTGTGTGTGTGTGTGTGTGTAGCTTGCTTGAGTAGACGTTTCTGCTCTGACTCTCCTAGAGACTGAACTTTGACCCTGTTTAGAGAGGTGGTTTGGTGGGAAGCCATATTGTTGTGTAGAAGGAGAATATTGCATTACCGCCTTGGCTCTGTGTTTGCTTCCACTCATCGGTTGAAGTTCGTCGACTGTCACTGGTTTATCGCAAGGTCCGCCATCCCCGTGTGTGATGTCATCACCTCACGGCCTACAGAACGGGTTGGCGGTTGGTCGGCATGGGACACGTGTTTCCGCTTTGATCATTCGGGTGCGTTAAAATGGCACCATCTTAATGTGAAGCAGACTCCCACGCTTTCTCATTCAGCACTCTCACAACAGCTGGAGCTAATTGGGTCGGAGGATGACGGGACTTTGCGTTAACCAGCAAGGCCTTCTCTTCTCTTCTGTTTCTTCTGTTTTCTTCTCTTCTGTTTTCTTCTCTTCTGTTTTCTTCTCTTCTGTTCTCTTCTCCTCTGTTCTCTTCTCTCTCCCTATTGGCCCAACTGAGAGTGCTGAGTGACTCAACACTAAGTGAGTCTAAGTGAGTATGTCATACCAAAATGCTGCAGGCCTAGACGAGGTGAGGTCCTGGTGAAAGTGAGGCGAAGAGAAAACCGAACGGCGCTCCCCTCCGTTCTTTTGGCAAATGTCCGGTCACTCGATAATAAGGTGGATGAGCTTCATTCGAGAGTCTCTTATCAGAGAGACTTGAAAAGCTGCAGTATTACATGTCTTACTGAAACGTGGCTGGATGATGACGCTATGCACGTCGTACTCAGTGGCAGGATCGTCCAGTGGCTTCGGGGGAAGTCGAAAGGAAGTGGAATGTGTGTTTGTTCATTAAATAACAACTGCTGTGCTGGCTCAAGTGTGAAGGAAATGTCAAGCTTTTGCTCACCTGATTTAGAATACCTCATCGTAAGCTGCAGACCCTTTTATCTACCAAGAGTGTTCTCAAACGTAATTGTCACGGCTGTCTACATCCCTCCCCAAGCCAACACTACTCTGGCACTCAGCGAACTGTATGGGACCATAAACAAACAAGAAACCGCTCACCCAGAGGCAGCGTTTTTGGTGTGCGGAGACTTTAACACGGGGAGACTTAAAACCTTCCTACCTCACTTCTACCAACACATCTCCTGCGCCACTAGGGGGCGCTTTAATTCTATACCACTTTTATTCTACCCACAGAAATGCATACAAGGCCCTCCCTCGTCCTCCCTTCGGCAAATCTGACCATGACTCCATTTTCCTGCTTTTTGTTTACAAACAAAAGATCAAACAGGAAGTACCAGTGTTACGCTCAATGCAGAAGTGGTCGGATGAAGCAGACGCGAGGCTATAAGGCTGTTTTGCTAGCTTGGGATATGTTCCGGGATTCATCCGATAGCATTGAGTTTACCACAACAGTCACTGGCTTCATCAATAAGTGCATAGACCATGTCATCCCCACAGTGACTATAAGAACATATCCAAACCGAAAACCATGGATTACAGGCAATATACACACTGGGCTAAAGGCTAGAGCTACCGCCTTCAAGGAACGGGACATGGACGCTTTCAAGAAAGCCCGCTACGACCTCTGGTGAGACATCAAACATGCAAAAGGCCAATATAGGAGGAAGGTGGAATCCTAATACACCAGCTCTGATACTTGTCGAATGTGGCAGGGCTTGCAGATGATAATGGATTACAAAGGGAAACCCAGCCATGAGTTGCCCAGCGATGCAGAACTCCCAAACTAGCTAAATGGTTTTTATTTTTCGCTTCGAGGAATATAACACTGTGTCTTGCATGAAAGCCCCTGTTTTTACGGATGACTGTGTGATCTCGCTCTCCGTTGCCGATGTGAGCAAAACGTTTAAACAGGTTAACAATCACAAGGCCGCCGGGCCAGACGGGATACCAGGGTGTGTTCTCAAAGCATGCTCAGGTGTCTTCACAGACGTTTTCAATCTATACTAGTCCCAGTCTGTAATCCCAACATCTGCTTAGTCCCCTCCTGTACTCCCTGTTCAAACACAACTGCGTGGCCACACACGACACCATTGTCCTTGTTCCCAAGAGCTCCAAGGTAACCTTTCTAAATGACTATCGCCCTGTAGCACTCACATCTGTAATTATGAAGTGCTTTGAAAGGCTGCTCATAACACACATCAACACCATCATCCCAGACACCCTAGACCAACTCCAATTCGCATACCGCCCCAGCAGATCCGCAGATGACAAAATCGCAATTGCTAGTCACACTCCCCTCTCCCACCTGGACAAGAGGGCAAATAACTATGTGAGAATGGTGTTCATAGACTACAGCTCAGCATTCATCACCATATTCTCCTCAAAACTCATCACGAAGCTAGGGACCCTGGGACTGAACCCCTCCCTCTGCAACTGGATCCTGGACTTCCTGACGGGCCGGCCTCAGGTGGTGAGGCTAGGCAACAACACCTCCGCCACGCTGACCCTCAACACATGGGTGTGTGCTTAGCCCCCTCTTGTGCTCCCTGTTCAAACACGACTGCGTGGCCACACACGACTCCAACACCATCATCAAATTTGCTGACAACACTACGGTGGTAGGCCTGATCATAAGACTGCTAAATAGCCAGAATGCTAAATAGTCAACTAATGGTACCCAAACTATTTGCACTGACTCTATACGCACACTCACTAGATTATATAAAACACCACCACACACACACACACACACACACACACACACACACACACACACACACACACACACACACACACACACACACACACACACACACACAGAACGACACAACACAAACACACATACATACACATTACACACTCACTCACACACACACTTTTACACTCATCATTTGCTGCTGCCATAATAAGGTATTTGAGGTAGATATGTACATGAAGGTAGGGTAAAGTGACTAGGCATCAGGATAGATAATAATAAGGTATATGAGGTAGATATGTACATGAAGGCAGGGTAAAGTGACTAGGCATCAGGATAGATAATAATGAGGTATTTGAGGTAGATATGTACATGAAGGCAGGGTAAAGTGACTAGGCATCAGGATAGATAATAATAAGGTATATGAGGTAGATATGTACATGAAGGCAGGGTAAAGTGACTAGGCATCAGGATAGATAATAATAAGGTATATGAGGTAGATATGTACATGAAGGCAGGGTAAAGTGACTAGGCATCAGGATAGATAATAATAAGGTATTTGAGGTAGATATGTACATGAAGGCAGGGTAAAGTGACTAGGCATCAGGATAGATAATAATAAGGTATTTGAGGTAGATATGTACATGAAGGTAGGGTAAAGTGACTAGGCATCAGGATAGATAATAATAAGGTATTTGAGGTAGATATGTACATGAAGGTAGGGTAAAGTGACTAGGCATCAGGATAGATAATAATAAGGTATTTGAGGTAGATATGTACATGAAGGTAGGGTAAAGTGACTAGGCATCAGGATAGATAATAATAAGGTATATGAGGTAGATATGTACATGAAGGCAGGATAAAGTGACTAGGCATCAGGCTAAATAATAATGAGGTATTTGAGGTAGATATGTACATGAAGGCAGGGTAAAGTGACTAGGCATCAGGATAGATAATAATAAGGTATTTGAGGTAGATATGTACATGAAGGCAGGGTAAAGTGACTAGGCATCAGGATAGATAATAATAAGGTATTTGAGGTAGATATGTACATGAAGGTAGGGTAAAGTGACTAGGCATCAGGATAGATAATAATAAGGTATTTGAGGTAGATATGTACATGAAGGCAGGGTAAAGTGACTAGGCATCAGGATAGATAATAATAAGGTATATGAGGTAGATATGTACATGAAGGCAGGGTAAAGTGACTAGGCACATTGATCTGGTACTGGTACTCCCTGTATATAGCTACATTCTTGTATATTATATTCCTCGTGTTACTATTTTATTGTTAAACTCTGCATTGTTGGGGAAGGCTCGTCAGCAAGCGTTTACCTGTAAAGTCTACGCCAGTTGTATTCGGTGCGTTTGACAAATCACACTTGATTTGATTTGAGTCTCAGTGCTCAGTGCTCCTCAGGCTGTCTGTCTACCTGACTCAGATTGTCCATTCACACTCAACATCTCTAAACTCAACACCTCCCGCCTTTGGCACTGAACACACAACCCACTCCAGACAGCCGCGTTTAGCTGTTTGGATGTGGCCTTGTCGGTACCTGTCTCACTCGTCTCATCTGCCAACAGCTGTTTACAGTACAGAGATGTATTGTAGGAGGGCTGTTTCTAGCAATTCCCTGGCCCTCGGGGAGAGTTCAGCTAATGAATTAATTGAGGGCCATTGATGCCGTAGTGAAAGCTATGTGTCTCGGTGTAGGGCGGTGTTTCAGAGCCGTGGTTTTGGGGCAGGATGGAGGGATGAGGGAGGGGTGAGGGATGGGTGAGGGATGGAGGGATGAGTGAGCGAGGGAAAGACAGAGAGTGAGAAGGTGTGGAGGGATGAGAGAGAGAGAGTGAGAAGGTGTGGAGGGTTGAGAGAGCGAGAACAAGAGGGGGATGAGAGAGAGAGAGAGAGACAGAGAGAGCTTGTCCTGATGGAGGGCGGTGTTTCAGAGATGTGGTTTTGGAGCAAGATGGTGAGATGAGAGAAAGAGGGATGACAGAAGGAGGGAGAGAGTTTTAATGGAAAGTTTGGGTGGTTTGGTAGACTGGGCAGCCAACAGACGATTAGGCGCAATTAAAGCCAACGCCAGACGACATCAATGTGTTATTCACACATTAGACAGTGTAATGTTTCAGTACCCAGTCCCATGAGTCTGAATCACTGTTTATTAATGACACTCTGACCACAGAAAGAACACACCGTCTGCATGATCAAACAGCAATTAAATAGTACATTATATGCTCTTTGGTTTGATATTATGTTGTTGTGCTTTACTCCAAACAATGGCAACAATGTACGGACTTTTCCAAAAGAGCTGTACCTTAACAACCAATGAATTGGCTATAAATCACGATAGGACTACTTTCCATGTCCCAGGTTGTTGAAACAGTGGCATTGCTGTACTACAGAGCCCATGTGAGCTGTACGGCAGAGCCCATGTGAGCTGTACGGCAGAGCCCATGGGAGCTGTACGGCAGAGCCCATGTGAGCTGTACGGCAGAGCCCATGTGAGCTGTACGGCAGAGCCCATGTGAGCTGTACGGCAGAGCCCATGTGAGCTGTACGGCAGAGCCCCGGCTGTAGTGCCAGATACCATGCACCTCCAGGGAGTAGACAGACAAAACCCACAGACATCACAGAGCCTAAACAGTACCCAGACATGTTCCTTTAATTGCTCCAGAAAGAAGTATGTGGACTGGAGAGATCTGCTGCTGTTGCTCTATGGTAGTCCCGTCCAGGATGAGCTTCCCCCTGCGGCATCGCCCCTATTCCCATCCCTATCACATTCCATTACTTAGCAGTGTATAACTGGACGTCTTTCTTTAACCCTCAACCTGGTTGGAAAACCCACTCATAATTGTGTACTTTAACCGGCATTAGAGTGCTTACTTTGGGCATTTCTATGAACTGTGAAGTCGTCAGGTCTTCTCCCTGTGTGACAAGAGGCCCTTGTTGAACAGTTTCTGATTCATTACAGTAATAGACAGGGCAAGCTTTTCTCGCTTGTTAAAGTGTCACTGGATTTTTAACAGAGGTCGTAAAGAGAGCAGTAAACAGGGTAGACAAATACATAGGGAGGAGAGAGAGTGTGTGTGTGTGTGTGTGTGTGTGTGTGTGTGTGTGTGTGTGTGTGTGTGTGTGTGTGTGTGTGTGTGTGTGTGTGTGTGTGTGTGTGTGTGTGTGTGTGTGTGTGTGTGTGTGTGTGTGTGTGTGTGTTTGTGGCGTAGTAGCTCCAGTCAGCAGTGTGTGTGACCTGCTCCTGAGGCCAGGGCCAGGGGTACTGTGGAGGATCACACATGATGACCTCAGCACCTCTGTGTGGTGGTTACCAGGTGGTTACCGGGCTGTGGGCAAGTGTTAGGAGCCAAGGCAAATATACAACAATGAGAGAGAAGGAGGGAGAGGGGAGAGAGGACTAGAGATAGAGATAGAGAGAGAGAGAATGAGAGTGTGAGAGAGGGAGAGCGAGAGAGGAAGAGAGCGAGAGAGAGAGAGAGGTATTGAGTCTTCACTGGTCAGCTAATTCAGTACCCTATGGTTCATTCTGTGTATTATTTGACAGTACATAAGGTAGAGGGCAATAAAAGGCTTGAAGTGTATTATTATTTCCCTGGGTATCTGTATTTTCTAGCCTATTGGGGAAGGCAATGCACTGAGCACCAACAAGCACTAAAGCCCTGTGTTCTTCTAGCGACACTACAGTATCCAAGTCTGTGAACATTTAAAACGAGAAACTTGGCAAGGCCAATTACAACTCACATCAACTCCTTTTATTCTAGAGTGTTGGGCTGTTACAGCAACAACAGCAGCAATAAAACGCAGACACAGAGCAAAATGTGTGTGTGTGTGTGTGTGTGTGTGTGTGTGTGTGTGTGTGTGTGTGTGTGTGTGCTTCGATGAGAGTGGTTCAAGGTGAGACCCTTGGTGTAGCAAGGCAGCTGGCTCGAGTCCTCCTCCTCTCGTCGACAGGACCACCTACAGTGAGAATGAGCACATTGGACCCAAAGCGGGGCCCGGTCTATAGTCTATAGGCGTAGAGTTATGTATGATTAATGTGTGCATGAAGTTACTACACGTACCAAATCCCCCTGCAGTGTAGGACATGTTGGACAGAGCGCCCCCATCTGTCTTCCTCCGGTACTGCTGCTGACATCTGAGTGGGTTGCAAATCTTGGAGTAGTTTAAAGTTGTCCCTAACTGATATATTTTTCATCCTTCTAATGGTCAAAGTTAGGATTTGAGCTGGGGTAATCTGATCCTAGATCTGTGGTTTGGGGAAACTTCTGGACACAGGCTGAGTCAAGCAGAACACCTGTGGCAGATCAAACAAGAGACAGTCAAACAGAGACAGTTGGTCAAACATGCGATGGCCAACAATAATGTTTCCCTGGAGTTGATGTAGGATGAGTAAAGTGGGTGAAGGTGATTTATCTTTGTCTTTCTCATATATGCCAGAAACAGGGAGGTTGGACGGTGGGTGGCCACAAGCTTTGCAGCCTAGGATTCTATCACTGTCACAATGGACGCAGGTCACAAAGAGTGTTCGGCGTGTGCGTGTGTGTATTGTGTGTTTGTGTGTGTGTATTTAGGCAGCAGAGGTCTCAGGGTCAGGTTGTGATAGGACTAAAAATAATAAATGCACATGACTGTCAGACTTACAATTTCTATCCTTGTTTTCTAGAGAGGCTACTTGTCTTTTTGTTCTAGTTCTATGGTAAATAAAGCAGGTATGGTACTGGTGAAGATGGAGAGAGATTGACACCAATCACTGTGACTCTTTTATATAATAACATAGCTGCAGACTGGGTTTCACCTCGGGCATACTGTGCAACATTACCATACTTTCAAGGGAGTGTGTAAGTTGTGTGTGTGTACATATGTGTATGTGTGTGTGAGAGAGAGAGAGAGAGAGAGAGAGAGAGAGAGAGAGAGAGAGAGAGAGAGAGAGAGAGAGAGAGGGAGCGAAAGGTAGAGAGAGACAGAGTATGAGAGAGGAGAGAGAGAGAAGATGAATGTGTGTGTGTGCAAGTGTGTGTTTGTATTTGCGGGAGTGGGTGTGTGTGTGTGTTTGGGTGTTTTTTGGGTGCGTTTGCGACCAGTGTGTGTGGGATGGAATGCGTACTGCTGAGAAGGCACTCAGGGGAAAGTTTGCGAGGTCATCTCAATTTGCCAGGGGTGATCCATGGGTTAATCCATCACCCATTAGGTCTCACAAGACAGACAGGAGGTGGAGGAGAGGAGCCCATCTCATCCCCCACAAACAAACACACACACACACACGTACACACATTATTAAGAAAGAGAGGGAGAGGAAGTCAAGAGAGAGAAAGAGAAAAAGAAAGAGAGAAATGGAGAGAGAACCAGTCGGTGAGAATAAGCTCCACATCCCTGTGAGCCTGACACTCCCCTGCCCCATTAACCCCTTCCCTCTCTTTGTTGGCTCCGGGACAATGGAGGTGATTAAATAGGCTTGGTTTCCAGCCGGGAAGAGAAGGGTAGAGAAGTGAGCCCCTGCTTACTCAGCCCCGATGGTCCATTATGGGACATTATAGAGATACCTGCTGGGCTCTTGACTCAGCCCTGATGGTCCGTTATGGGCCCTTTATAGAGAGAGCTGCTGGGCTCTTGACTCAGCAAGTTACCGGTAAGAGCTTTAACCTCCTCTTCTCACATTGCCACTGCTGTCTGCGGGTCTGACAGAAATGTGTATGTGAGAGAGAGAGAGACAGTGTGTGTGTAAGTGTGTGCGTGCGTGCGTGCGTAGCTGTGTGAGTCGTTCGTATGAGCCCCCCATCTCCATCTGACAAGGCCATTAGGTTCCTGTATGGGTCCCTTCCTGCTTCTAACAACAAAAGTTCTATCTAGCATTCGAACATGACAAAGCCAACAAATGGGCCCTAATTATGAGGGCGATAAGGAAATGGTGTCATTACTGCTAATATTAGTTTTATGAGAGGATTCTGCGTCAGGGGCGCCGAGAGAGAAAGGTCTCCGGGTCTCTAGTGGAAATACATTTCTAATATGTTCCCTCCAGGAAGGTTGATTATTTCCTTAGAACTATGAACCACTGGACCTGAGATGAAAGATGAAAAAGACCAAAATGATAGACAGAGATGGAGAGAGACAGTTGGGCCAGGATTCAAACCGACGCAGATTAACGACCTACGCACTGCGATTGACTTGTAGAAGCAATTTCCCCAGACGTTCGTGGAGATCCTGTAAACGCTGCGGATGTCACGTTTAAAAGTCAATGTGCACAGGTCTTTAATCTGTGTTTGTTTGAATCTTGGCCTTGGTCTCAATCATGGTCCTTCCCCTCCACATGAAATGTACAACCCAGAATCTCTATCATTCCCTCCTTCCGCTACATATCCAGTAGATATCCAGAGGTAGGCTACATCTAAAGCAGCAGGAACAGGAGGAATAACCTCCCTTCTTTCCGCCTCTAAGATCCTTGGGGTTCGGAAATGTTTCCCTCTCTTTTTTTTCTTTTTTTCCAAGGACTCCTCATATTTTCTCCCGGAGGCTGCTAGGAGGACAGGGCGCTGGCCGGAGATGAAGGCCGGGGTAGGGATGAGGGATGATCCATAAGAGCCCGTGTTCCTGTCTCCCATCGTCTCTGAGGAGAGAGAGGGATGGAGAGAGGGATGGAGCTGGGCCGGTCGTATGGTACTCATGTGGTAGAGTACTGTGGTTGTGGCATATAGGAGCTGCAACATTAGCCATTCTGACCTTGACCGTGACCCTGACAGTATAGGGGCCTTAACTCCCTCCCGTCTTGCCCTACCCTCTTGGGGCGTTGTGAGATATTGAGGTCCAGGGTATATGTGGTCATTGTTAGGTGCCAGAGAGAGAGAGGGAGGGTGCTTGAGAAGGATTGTGACATCATCCTTTGATATCGGGGCCCTGTGGCGTCCTGGGCTCCTCGTCGACGACCGTTTATTTATCTGGGGACGAAGCGAGACACGTTTCCACGAGATACAGTATCTGGTTTCCGCGAAGGGGAGGTGTTGTCAAGGCGACGGGCAGGAAATTGAAGTGAGCTCAGAGCCCCAATAACAAACAGTGACAGAAACAGATTGGAGTTGGATTAAGAAATAGAATAACAGTGGCGGTACGTGTTTGGGCTGCACCTCTGCACCGTGACTCTTTGACCTTAGTCGGAAATTACACCTCTTTTTTTCTGGCCTGTTCCGATTGGTCACTTCCCCTGTATTACATTAGACAAATGTTGACAGGAGATGGATACTGGAACAGTGAAAATGATGAAAGTTGGTTGATGGCACACGCACAATGATGACCAAGCAAAAAGACAACAGCATGCTTGATTTTTTTGATTGACGCGCATATCTAAAATGCATCTTCGTTTTTTTAATACCAAATAGCCTAGATTGGTTAATGCAGGCCTAGTTTTCAGTGCTCAGTATATCAGCTGCAAAGTTTTGAGACAAAAAAAACTTTCCACCCCAGGATGTCAGAGAATTAATTCAAAGTCAGTTTCAATAGATTATGTTTAAGTGGTCCATTGACAATAATTATGGTTAATTTTCCTGGCCCACCGAACACAATCGGTTTCAATCCGCGAGTCCCCTGCCAGAGCAAACAAAACCACATATCTACAGAATCAATAGAACATTTAAGGTAATATTATTCTTGACATAAATGACACAACCTTTTTCATTTTGTTGGATGGCTCTGAACTAGCGCTCAGCAGCCAAGCAGGCCCCAGGAGTGGTAGCAGGGAGCCAATAGAAATCGTATAGGTAAAATCTGGGGCATGTCATAGGCTATCTGACAGGAACAGGACGTTTTTGGAGTTCTGTTGTGTTTCCTGATACTGTTCATCTTTATCCTTTGAGAGATTCTATCCACTCTGTCACTTCCTCGTTCTGTTCTGGTCAAACAAGCACATTTCACTTCAGATCATTTCCTTCGGATACTCCGTTTTAAAGAAAGGACATAAACGTACGGTATGATCAGCACGTCCATTCGCTTTGAGCAGGTGCTAAACATCAAAGTTACCCAAAGAGGACCTAAGGGTTGAATCACACTTGGTATCGCAGTGTGCGTACTGCAGAGACTTCCTTTGATGAACCATTACTCAGTCGCCCCGCATCGCCATCCAACTTTCTACCAGATTCAATACAGTACTTGAACACTCATTTTTGGTTGGGGAAAAACATTTGATCACAATGTAGCCGCTCTGTAGCCTCTGTAGCCTCTGTAGCCTCTGTAGCCTCTACATCGCTCATCAGCTCCCTTCTCCAGGAAAAGCCTTCCTCCCCAAAGGTTTTCACCAGAGATGAACTTTTATCCCAGCCTTGTCTTTCACCTGAATAAATTAGACTTTGAAATGACACATTACAAATAACAATCTTCTGATCTGGGGGACTTAAATCCTCAAATCATCAACTGTTCTGACTCCTGACTCCTCAGCGTTTCCACTCAAACAATGCAGCAATTTCTTCTCGGCCCATTTGCTTTTCTTTCCACAAAGTTGGACGTTTTTGAAACCTTGGGCCTTTTTTGTGTGTGCTCAAGGCCACCTCAGGTTCCAAACTGTTCTGTTTCAGCAATTAGAGAACCTTGCTGAGCTTGTAATCATTATTTAGTGGTAATGTAGGACTTCCTCCATTGTGACATCACCATTTGTGAATCTGGACATTGTTGCGCAACGTTTCGAAACAAACTCCCAACGTTTGTCAGCCCCCGTAAACTCTGCTCTGCAAATTCCAGTCCAGGTTCCCTAATTGGCCCACTCCTGATGAGTTAATTACAACAAGGTTTGGGGTTTCTGGGTTTCAGGATCCGAGGGGCTATTTACCCCCATCTCAACGCCCCCCTGTATTCTTCCTCCGCAAGTCAGAAGTGCCAGAATCGGTTACGGAGACCTGAAGCTGTCATTTCGTTCAAGGTAAAGTTCCGGGGGAAAAACTCCAAGAACTACTGTTCCAAAGCAATTAGAGCTAGAGTGATCCAATGGTTGGTGTGTGCTGTGGGTTTCTCAGAATTCCATTGGGTCGAGGGGTAGGGGGTGGGTACTGCGCAAGAGGCATTATGGCATGGCAGTGTTCTGTGGTAACTGCGGTTCTGGGAGCCGGTTCAGAAACAACATGTCAGCTCCATCAGTGTCGGAAACAATCTGCGTGGACAGAACCAGCTGGTGTAGTTACACTTGAACAAAGAATATAACCATCCATTGTTGTCAATGGATATGGATATCTGCTGGTTTCCATTTTTAGCATAATAATAAGCAACCTCCCGGAAATATGTCAAAGTCATTGGTCTTCTCTCTTTATCATTCGGAGTGCTTGTGCAACACTTGTAGAATAACGAGGCATTGTGTCACGCCATTGTGTTTCTCCTCCAGTGTTGCAGTAAGCGACTTGTTCTTTTATAGCTTGAGTGTTAGGCTACACAGGCCCTGTAAAGACCTCTTCCTGGTCCTAGAAAGCTAACAGATGTTTTATTATCAGGCCCTGAAAAGACCTCTTCCTGGTCCTAGAAAGCTAACAGATGTTTTATTATCAGGCCCTGAAAAGACCTCTTCCTGGTCCTAGAAAGCTAACAGATGTTTTATTATCAGGCCCTGAAAAGACCTCTTCCTGGTCCTAGAAAGCTAACAGATGTTTTATTATCAGGCCCTGAAAAGACCTCTACCTGGTCCTAGAAAGCTAACAGATGTTTTATTATCAGGCCCTGAAAAGACCTCTACCTGGTTCTATAAAACTTTTTTATCTGGGTTTGCCAGATGTATTGATTGATGTACCATGATTTAAGAATCATCCAGCAGACATATTCATGAAATATGTACCGTAGACGTTGTAAAGATCCCAAATATGCTACTGTAATATGGTTTGTGTAAGCCCATTTGTGGAGGGGTCCCATTACAAAATCATTATGACCATCCCTTCTCCCTCTCACATAAACAGTGGAACAGCATCATCAATTCATCCCTGTATTTGACTCGAGAACATTACCGTTCCGTATTAGTGTCCTGATGTGAGTTTCTCTGGCTCGCTGGCCTAGACCTGGCAAAGTGTCTCAGTGTGAGCTCATCTTCCACACTGTGCTCTCTCTCTCCGCTGCCCCGTCCAAGAACAACGCCTGAGCCGGGGCAGAAGCGCTGGCTTCACACCCCATTAGCCGTCCTAAGCATCCACGCTGAGGCTTTGAAGGCTACAAACAGCGGTGGAGAATGACGGGCCATGGCGAGAAGTGAATTCCTCTACACACAGTCATACTGTGCAGCAGAGACACACGCTCTCGAAGACACGCGCGCAACAACGTGTACACACACACACACACACACACACACACACACACACACACACACACACACACACACACACACACACACACACACACACACACACACACACACACAAAATAAAACACAAGCCGAAAAAATGTAAGACGTTGTGGAATTCTGGAGAGAGTGGCGTCATTCTACAAAGGAGAGAGGGACGAAAAATAACAATAAACGTGTCAGAGGGAAAGAGGAGGAGCGCCGCAGGCTCCTAATTTACGATTTTGCCGCTTCCTGCTAGGTCCCACTTCTCAATAGGAGAGACAGCACTAGACGTGCGGCAGGGAGTCAAATACGCTCCCCTCCTCCTCCACCCTTCTCCCCCCTCTCTCATCCCTCATTTCAATGAGCGAAGAAGTCTGCATGCGTGTGAAGAAGTCTGCCCCGGAGGCCCAGGAGAACAGGCACGATGTTTAGTAGCTACAGGTTGGGTTTTTATCTTACAAAGTGTCTGAGCTGAGACAGTGCAAATGCCTCCCCGACCGCAGCGCTCTGACAGCCCCAGTCTCTCTCTATTTACACTGTGGCTGAGGCTGAGTCCAGATGCTCCGAGCACAGTTCTACACACACAGAGCCTGTAACTCATGATCTGTGTGTGTGTGTGTGTGTGTGTGTGTGTGTGTGTGTGTGTGTGTGTGTGTGTGTGTGTGTGTGTGTGTGTGTGTGTGTGTGTGTGTGTGTGTGTGTTCGAGAGAGATTCATCTTTTGACACATCTCACGTAGGCCAGTTTACAGAGGGATGTTGATGTAATATCAGTATATTGTTGTTATGAAAGTAGTTGTTGCTAACTCAGTTGTCCAGATGCATTGGAATCTACAGTTTGTGTTTGGGCATTAGCGTGATTCAAATGACTGGAGAAACAGGCATCGTTTAACGGCTGAATCAAGGGGTTGAGAACTTTGGCACAAGTCATTTCAATTCAATCGAATTTCCTCCTAAACACGTTTAGGTTCATTGAATACTTCCCAAGTTAGGTTACCATCGAGAGCCAGCCAACAACTAAGCACCAAGCTGCAACTCTTCTGTTCACAGCCACCATCCAGGGCCATTGAGTTGGTTTAACCATGTTTTTTATTGCACCCTGTGCTGCGACCCAATCAGCCCCCCGAGACTCTTTGCACTAATTGACCGATTGTTAAAAGAGCTAGAAAAGATCAGGCAAGTTAAATAGCCCAGACCTGAATGCCCTGTGAAAGGAGAGGTAACTTAACACACACTCAGTGGGATATGGAAAGGACAAGTGTTTAGTTTGCAGGGAAAGAGAAAGCAGAGAAAGCAGAGCATAGCCTATAGCAGAGAATCTAGATTCTACACCCCTTCCCTCCCCCTCTTTATCTGGCACTTCTCTTCTTCTTCTCCACCACACCACCACCTCTCCTCTCCTCCCGTTTTGCCCAAACTGAAGTCATTTTCATGCCTTTTTATTGAAAAACAAAATCAGTTGTGGTGGACTTCCAATAAAGCAGTGTGAAGGCTTGTTAAGGCCAGAGCGTGGACGGCGGTAAATCGGCGAGAGGTGACACATGCTAACGGCATCTGCAGCAGGCAGCGAGGCAGGGAAGGAAAGCCCCCGGTTCTCCTCGGTCCCCCGAGAAGCGTCACGCCACATTTCTGCGGTGGTAGAAGACCCAGAGGGTCGTGGTTGGGGGTAGCCCGAAAAGGTTAAAGTTCACGCACCTGGTGACAATGGCCCCTAGTGCTATAATCTCTGATGAGGCTAGGAGAGAAGTGGAGCTGGTTTATTGAATAGAGTGGAGAGATTAGACTAGAGAGGGTTTTACCATATTACGTTACTCCTACACTCAAAAAGGCTTCCAAAAGGGTTCTTCGGCTGTCCCCATAGGAGAACCCTTTTTGGTTCCAGGTAGAACTCTTTTGGGTTCCATGTAGAAACCTCGGGGGAAAGGATTCTACATGGAACCCAATAGGGTTCTACCTGGAACCAAAAAGGGCTTTTCAAAGGGTTCCCCTATGGGGACAGCCAAAGAACCATTTTAGGTTCTGGATAGCATCTTTTTTCTAAGAGTGTACACATTCATTCATTTATTCATCACACATTCACTTCTTCTTGGCTATGATCATAATGATATTACCGTGCATGCTTGTTCTAGGTCCCTGATCGCTAAAGAAGTCCCTCGTTGTCAATTAGTCGTACATTCAAGTAAGGATTTACGACATACGTGACACCACTCTGGGCCAGATAGTGAGAAATAAGGGAATTATTTGACATGCTATGTGTTATGATTTATGGATCTGAAAAATCCCAAGGAGGCCATTGATTAAACTGAACAGTACTATAGTTAAACATGCATTATCTCAAAAGAGGTGACTTGTAGACTAAAGACTTTGGGGATATTCTGTTGCTTCGTGATTTAGCATAACACTCCAAACCAGAGTGACTCACAACAAGTGCATTTTAGATAGGAAATGAATAACACCATAAAAACCAAGCATAACCCAATTAGCCAACTAAAAAGACATTACTAGCTGTCTCTCATCCATGGTTCGTCTGCTGACTAGGAATTTTTTGCCCATAGTCCAATATGTGAAGAACCAGCCTTAGCGAACGCCAAACCCCCTCTCCATCGTCTTTCAACATACAGTTGAAGTCGGAAGTTTACATACACCTTAGCCAAATGCATTTAAACTTAGTTTTTCATAATTCCTGACATTTTATCCTCTAAAACATTCCCTGTCTTAGGTCAGTTAGGATCACCACTTTATTTTAAGAATGTGAAATGTCAGAATAATAGTAGAGAGAATGATTTATTTCAGCTTCTATTTCTCTCATTTTTGTTTTGTTTTTGTTGCTCCTTTGCACCCCAGTATCTTTACTTGCACATTCATCTTCTGCACATCTATCACTCCAGTGTTTATTTGCGAAATTGTAATTATTTCGCCACTACGGCCTATTTATTGCCTTACCTCCCTAATCTTACTTCATTTGCACACACTGTATATAGACTTTTCTATTGTGTCATTGACTGTACGTTTGTTTATTCCATGTGTAACTCTGGGTTGTTGTTTGTGTCACACTGCCTTGCTTTATCTTGGCCAGGTCGCAGTTGTAAATGAGAACTTATTCTCAACTGGCCTACCTGGGGAAATAAAGGTGAAAAAATTAAAAAATAAACATTTAAAAAAACATTACATTAGTATTTGGTAGCATTGCCTTTAAATTGTTTAACTTGGGTCAAACGTTTCGCGTAGCCTTCCACAAGTTTCCCACAATAAGTTGGGTGAATTTTGGCCCATTTCTCCTGACAGAGCTGGTGTAACTGAGTCAGGTTTGTAGGCCTCCTTGCTCGTACACGCTTTTTCAGTTCTGCCCACAAATTTTCTATGGGATTGAGGTCAGGGCTTTGTGATGGCCACTCCAATACCTTGACTTTGTTGTCCTTAAGCCATTTTGCCACAACTTTGGAAGTATGCTTGGGGTCCTTGTCCATTTGGAAGACCCATTTGCGACCAAGCTTTAACTTCCTGACTGATGTCAGTTCTATTTTTGTTTCATCAGACCAGAGGAGATTTCTCCAGAAAGTACGATCTTTGTCCCCATGTGCAGTTGCAAACCGTAGTCTGGCTTTTTTATGGCGGTTTTGGAGCAGTGGCTTCTTCCTTGCTGAGCGGCCTTTCAGGTTATGTCGATATAGGACTCGTTTTACTGTGGATATAGATACTTTTGTACCAGTCTCCTCCAGCATCTTAACAAGGTCCTTTGCTGTTGTTCTGGGATTGATTTGCACTTTTCGCACCAAAGTACATCCAACTCTAGAACGCGTCTCCTTCCTGAGCAGTATGACGGCTGCGTGGTCCCATGGTGTTTATACTTGCATACTATTGTTTGTACAGATGAACGTGGCACCTTCAGGCATTTGGAAATTGCTCCCAAGGATGAACCAGACTTGTGGAGGTCTACAATTTTTTTTCTAAGGTCTTGGCTGATTTCTTTTGATTTTCCAATGATGTCAAGCAAAGAGGCACTGAGTTTGAAGGTAGGCCTTGAAATACATCCACAGGTACACCTCCAATTGACTCAAATTATGTCAATTAGCCTATCAGAAGCTTCTAAAGCCATGACAACATTTTCTGGAATTATCCAAGCTGTTTAAAGGCACAGTGTATGTAAACTTCCGACTTCAACTGTATGAACAAAAAACAAAAGGACCCCCCAAAATAATTGGTGTGAAACTATGCATTGTTCGGGCCATGTTCATTACATAACGTGTCACAGAGATGGTGTTAGAGGGGATATCCCCACATGTCTGGCTCTTCCAGTCAGAATCAGAATCGGAGGAGACAAGACAGGAAACGCACCCTACCTTTCCCTGCCTTAAGGACCTTGCTAACACTAACCCCATTCATCTTCAAACACTGTTTATTTGATATTTTCCCTCCAAATCCAGCCAGCCATCTCTGTAACAGAAACTGCCTGTCACCTCTGTTTTGTGACTAATATGACAGGTTAATATCTTCATTAGGAGACGCAGGCATTATGTGTGTGTGTGTGTGTGTGTGTGTGTGTGTGTGTGTGTGTGTGTGTGTGTGTGTGTGTAGGCCCACCTAAATTGCAGACTCTGCTGGATTAGTGTAAACCGCAGTTATGATAAGTGTTGGTTTAGGTAGCATAGCGCCGTACGCCGCCGTCTCAGTGTCTTAGTTGACAACTTGGCCTTCTCAGCCAGGCCCTCAGGCAAGGGGAAAAGAGCCTGCCAAAATATGTGAGATCAGAAAATCCCTTTGAATCGCTCTCATAGAAACCAAAGCAACCCAGCCCAAATAGACCGCAGGTGATATTTGACAAGAGAACGGAGATGGGAGGGAGCCGTTGTTTAGAGAGATCCGTCTCGCCTCTTTCCGATCTACGTCGGCTCTGTGTAGTCCAAGAGCTGTTTGTGGATGTCCAGTGCTGGGCTAGGTGGAGAAGACACACTGTTAAGTAATACGGCTGGTTGTCCAACTGTGGGAAACAGAGTGGATCAGTATTATCATTGGTTTTGAAGGTCGTGTTGATGCCGGAGTTGCACCGGGGTTTGCGAAGGGTTGAGCAATTGTTTTACACAGTTTGGTTCCCAACTTCCCGTCGATGTGATGAGGTCTTGGTTCAGTTTGATCAGGATCAGATTTACCACAGTACCCATAGTTCACCTTGAGGTTATCAGATAAACTTTGGTCTGGCAAAAGGAATCACAAATCTCAGCACAGCGATTCTCTGTCTGGAATTGACTTTAAAAAAGTTTAATAAAATCCATTTCTAGTCCCCAATGCTCCCCTCGCTTACCGTTCAATAAAATAAAACCCAACCGCTTCATAAGTGAAAGCAGAGATTTTGGTTTGCCCTCGCTGAAAGCTATAAATCCAGATATCCTCAATCTGTATTGTGTTCAACACACTTCCCTGTGCCATTGACCAATCAGATTCATGTATTTGTGGAGCTCTCGGCTACAGTAACCGACCGCTAGCCTGGTTACTTGTGGAGTTTTCGGCTACAATATCCTGGTTTAACTCGTGGTGAATACAGCGCTCAGTCTGGTTAAACCAGGCTTTGCGGATCCCACCGCTGACACCAGTGGGAGAGTTGTCGGAGGGCGATAGTGACAGTGTCAGTGGATGCTCCAGCGCTGTGTCCTCATGCTGTCTACCAATCAAATTCACTCATGGGAGTTCTTAGCTACAGGAACCTAATCGGATCCCACCCTTGACACAGTTGTCGGAGTTGTGACTGACAGTGCAAGTGGATGGATGCTCCTCCAGTCCAGCACTGCGTCCCCAATGGGTATCAGTCCCTCACGCTATTAAGACGGCTGGGTCTTTGTGGGTATTGTTTAGTGGGGGTCTATGGGAGGCTTGACAGCCCTTATTGTATTCTTTATTCACCCCTAAAGGGCTTTCACTGCCACGGCCTGAATGGGGCCTGTCCACGTCAGATTGCCCCCATGGCATTTTTATGGCTTAGTTCACACACAACGCACCGTCAGGATCAACGACCTCAATCCTTTAGCGTTCTCTGTGTGTTGGTATGTCGTTGTTTTACTGAAGAAGTGGAGGGAAGATCTTTTCCAGGCAACGGAGGCTTTATTTAGCAATTACTCATCCAAACACACAATTGAGAATAGATACAGAAACACTAACACTCACAGATGCTTAGATACTGTACACACACACACACACACACACACACACACACACACACACACACACACACACACACACACACACACACACACACACACACACACACACACACACACACACACACACACACACACACACACACACACACACAAATAGCTATCCACACACAACCAGACAATAGAAGCCTTGCTTACTCAGCAAATTGATGCACCTCAGATCAGAGGCTGGCCCCTTTACAAACTAGCCCTATTATAGGCTCCCAGTGTGGGGTGGAAGTGCCAGAGTGGCCCTGGGGGCCTGGAGGGTGTGTAGGGGCCCGGGCCACACCAGGGCTCCCTAACGAGAGGGCAGGCCGGACATTAAATGGGCGCTAATGCGGGGAAATAGGAGGCCATTATGGCTCCTTTGTTGTTGGTCCCTCAGTGTGGCGAGAGCAACAGGCCTGATTAGTCCCCATGGAGGCTTCCTTATCTGGCCTGCTTAGGATTAGTGATTGCTGCTACTGTAGGTTGCTGATGACGAAATGGTGGTGGAAGTGTGACCCGATGTCCTGAGGAACATATAGGGACTGATAAGAGTCGTAAAGGGTGGAGAGGACACGTATGGGAATAGTTGTTTACATCCTGGAGCATACAGTACACCAGTGGGATGAAGTTACCCCTGAACACTGACTGAAGGAAGATGAGGGTTTTTCTTCTTTAATGTTTTTGCCCCAAAGTTACAATTTGATGATTTTATATCTGTAACTTCTACCCAGAGCTACAGTACAGTATACAGTATAGTATCATAAGCTATTTCAGCTGTACTCTACAGTCACCATGGGCCCTCAGTCTCCAGAAAGAACATTGTTTGAACTAAGCCCATGTGCAGTACAACTGTCAAATAGGACCCATAGGCAATCCACTAGACTATGAATTCCACCTGGTTGAAACAGAGGGAATGTTGAGATTGAGAATCCTGCTCTGCAGCTAATGTTTATTCTCCTCCAGTCCCAAATCCCCTCTGCTTAGCATTAACCTTAGCCTTAGAACCCCGGCTTCATTAGGATTCCCCCTGCAGCAGAGCACCCCGCTTTCTCACAGCTCTTAATTGCAGCGGAATATGTTTTATTAGCCAACTGACAGAACAGAACAGAAACACAGGAGCTCAGGCTATTCCCGTCTGTCTGCGAGGGGAATTTACTCATTTGAAGGATGAAAATTGACGATACGAGAATGTAAATGTGTAAGAAACATCCAAAGCCAGCGGCTGCGGAGTTCAATTCTGAAATTTGACACAAACCCATATAAAAAAGGTTACACGGTTGGGGAAAGCCTGTTTGGTTCGTAAAAAAATCCTATCCATTTGAAATCAGTTAAATTCAGATATCAGTCACACGGCTAGACCAGTACATATTTCATCACAACCACAGGAGGCTTTAAACACTGATGAATATACAGCCCAGAAATCAATTGCACAAGGCTACATCCCAAATGGCACCCTGTTCCCTATATAGTGCACTAGTTTTAAGTAAAGCCCTATGGGCCTTGGTAAAAAAAAATAGTGCACTAAATAGGAAAAAGGGGGCCATTTGGACACAACCCACATCTCTTTAATTAAGTGGAGCCTCAGGTTTAACAAGCAGCAGACTGATAAAAATCATATTTTATGTGCCAGAGACGAGTCATTAAAATGTGTGCATGTGAAACATGCCATTCCTGTGACAGAACTCTGAGATCCAGAGTTGGTCATTAGAGATCGAGAGAGAGAGAAGGGGTAGAGAGAGAGAGAGCGAGAGAGCGAGAGAGAGAGAGAGAGAGAGAGAGAGAGAGAGAGAGAGAGCGAAGGGGTGAGAGCCCTCTGGGAGCAGAAGTGCTACTGCTAATTGGCAGTGATAAAGGAATTAAATTAGCCTGATAGAATCTCAGCAGGCAGTAAGGACCCCTCCCCCCCTTTCCCTCCATCCCATCCCCCTCTGTCCTTTCCATCCTAGGAAAGCTTCAGGGAGGTCCTGCGCTGCCTCTCTGGCAGAGTGACCCCTCCACATACACAAACTGACCCCCTCTTCCTCTGCCTCACACCTCCAGAAATCAGGTCCATGCCTCTCCCTTTCCTCCTCTGCTTCCTCGTCCCCTTTTATGCTTCAGGTTTAAATTTGTGGGCTTAAGTAGTTTCCTTGAGGTTGATATAAAGTATGGAAGTCAGACAGATCTACAACTCTAGACAGATATAGAACTCTAGACAGATGTACAACTCTAGACAGATGTACAACTCTAGAAAGATGTACAACTCTAGAAAGATGTACAACTCTAGAAAGATGTACAACTCTAGAAAGATGTACAACTCTAGAAAGATGTACAACTCTAGAAAGATGTACAACTCTAGAAAGATATACAACTCTAGAAAGATATACAACTCTAGACAGATCTACAACTCTAGACAGATCTACAACTCTAGACAGATCTACAACTCTAGACAGATCTACAACTCTAGAAAGATCTACAACTCTAGAAAGATCTACAACTCTAGACAGATCTACAACTCTAGACAGATCTACAACTCTAGAAAGATATACAACTCTAGACAGATATACAACTCTAGACAGATCTACAACTCTAGACAGATCTACAACTCTAGACAGATCTACAACTCTAGAAAGATCTACAACTCTAGACAGATCTACAACTCTAGACAGATCTACAACTCTAGAAAGATCTACAACTCTAGAAAGATCTACAACTCTAGAAAGATATACAACTCTAGACAGATCTACAACTCTAGAATACACTTGGAGGATGGACCTGAAACAGGTCTGAAGGGGAAACTGTTACAAACTTGCCAAGACTATCTTGTGCTGATGATTGCCAATTAAAGGAACAACAGGTACACATTTTTCAATCAGATAGCTCTAAATGTCTCCGTAATGTCCTTTCATTTCTTTAAGGGCCAGTGTTTCATTTAATTTTTACTACATGGTTTCATGGTAACGGTTGTTACATTTCATGAAAATATGGAATCACATTGTGGGGGGGATGTGATTTCACATTATGTGGATAGGATTTCACATTGTGGGGACATGATTTCACATTGTGGGGATATGATTTCACATTATGTGGATAGGATTTCACATTGTGGGGATATGATTTCACATTGTGGGGATATGATTTCACATTGTGGGGATATGATTTCACATTATGTGGATAGGATTTCACATTGTGGGGATATGATTTCACATTGTGGGGATATGATTTCACATTATGTGGATAGGATTTCACATTGTGGGGATATGATTTCACATTGTGGGGATATGATTTCACATTATGTGGATAGGATTTCACATTGCGGGGATATGATTTCACATTGCGGGGATATGATTTCACATTGCGGGGATATGATTTCACATTGTGGGGATATGATTTCACATTATGGGGTTATGATTTAACATTGTGGTTTATGATTTCACATTGTGGGGATATGATTTCACATTATGGGGTTATGATTTAACATTGCGGGTTTATGATTTCACATTGTGGGGATATGATTTCACATTGTGTCACACATGCAAGAATGGAACAACTTGTGCAAAGCGCATTTGTTTGTGTTGACTGAGCATCTCTGTAATCTCTGTAGAGAGAGTGACCATGGAGTCGACAGGGTCCTGTTTGACAATACAGACAGTTGCCTTCAATGAAATACGGAGCGTTTACTTTACTTTAGCGTTTTCTTACACATCGATACAGATACCGGTGTTTATCTGAACGGGAATGACATAAATCCTTCTCTTCCGGCCGTGCATTCAGACAAACGAAAGCCGCCGCTATGTTAAATGTGTGTTTCATTAGTAGCGTATCGCTAGTCTCCATTCCCATTCCATTCCCCACCTGGAAACTGATCTGAAATCAGAGTTTGTTATTGTGGGGCCTTGTCCACTCTGGTTAAGATGATCAAAGAACCGTCATCTTAATACGTTTCTTCTTGGTACGCTTTCTCTCTCTAATCTTTTATTTGTTTATGTCACGCCAAGGTGATACTGTAGTTTCAAATCAGGCCTTTTCTCTTTTTCCAATTAACAAAGTTTAGATTTCCGTCAAACCATCAAAGCAATCGTGGAACATTCCGGTAACTTGTAAAATGAATCATCCCCATCTCAGTGGCTGCAACCCAAGTCCTTGAGTTCCCGTCCCGTCCCATCCAAAATAACAGCTGGCTTTGTGCAAAATATTACACATGTTTGACGCATGCCGGATGATATTGAAACAGTCTGGACTGGAGAGGAGAACAAAAGGAAGAAGGCATAGGAGAATAGCTGGAGTTTTATTTAATGAGAGAGACATTAATTGAATGAACGACTTAAAAGGAATGTGCCTCCCTAACTGCTCCAGTAGTGTATGTAAGGGGTATACAGCTTTTAAATCCGGTGGCACGGTTTGACACTTGACCTGTGATTTCATATTTATATTTTATGTTGACGCTGTTCACTAAGGGCCCGATTCCGACTTGGGAAATGTACGCCTTACCCAGGTACATCTTTCCTACGCACACCTTTCCTACGCCGAGGGCTAAGTTGTGGTGTCAGATGTATTTTTTACATTTTAAAACGCATTTCCTGCAATTCTACAGAGTTTGACATGACTTATTATGCCTCTCTTGAGGGACATTTTGAGGGGTATTTTGAAAACAAAGTATGAGCGGAAGGATAAGTAGAGCTGGCCAATCAGCGGTCTACTAGCATTTTTTTATGACCGATATACGCCCACACCATTTTGTCGTTGGGGTACGTCCAGACCATTCCAACACAGAAAATATGCTTTTTAACATACCTAATTATATTTTTTTGGAAGGAAAAACGATTTAACTTATATTGTAATTAATTACAGGTAATATTTCATTGAATCCTGCAAACACTGGGCAGTTACTTTAAACGCAGACATAACGACTTTAAACTGTGTAACTTATCAATGCGCCATCATACCAGGTCATTTAATGCATAAAAACCAAAACAATTATGAATATATGTTTCAGCAGCAACTGATAGATTTAAAAATACTCTGATCTTGTAGATTATTTAGAAACATTTTAGGGTTGGGAAAGTATGTATAAATCATTTAAAAAATGGTTTGGAGAGCCTTTAGGCAGCAAATATATTGATGAATCAAAAATACTGTGGTTTGATTAATCCTGAAAGTTGTCATATTCAAGTTAAATCCGTGAAATATAGGAAGGTTGAAATTTGATTTCAATAAGGGTTCAACAATAGTCCTAGAAATCTACCCTAATCCTCTCTAATCATGGAACTGTAATGACAATGGTCCTGTCGTGGTGAACCGTGTGCCAGGGTCCAGCTTTATCCTGGTACGTGTGGTCAGAGTTCCATAATGATTCAAATAGGCTACATGTCCCCAAAAAAATCATCTAAAACTATTGCAATGTCTATTTACAATCCCCTTCCACAAACTGATTACTCATTTACTTAGCTCGTATCAATTTATAACTTATAGTGCACGGAGAATGCTGTTATTTCTATCGGGAAATAGAAAGTAGATGCTTTTTCCAGTTGGAACATGCATAGCTGATGTCTTGGAGCTGTCAGAGTTGTAACTACAGTTGAAGTCGGAAGTTTACATACACCTTAGCCAAATACATTTGAACTCGGTTTTTCACAATTCCTGACATTTAATCCTAGTAAAAATTCCCTGTCTTAGGTCAGTTAGGATCACCACTTTATTTTAAGAATGTGAAATGTCAGAATAATAGTAGAGAGAATTATTTATTTCATCTTTAATTTCTTTCATCACATTCCCAGTGGGTCAGAAGTGTACATACACTCAATTAGTATTTGGTAGCATTGCCTTTAAATTGTTTAACTTGGGTCAAACATTTCAGGGAGCCTTTCACAAGCTTCCCACAATAAGTTGGCTGAATTTTGTCCCATTCCTCCTGACAGAGCTGATGTAACTGAGTCAGGTTTGTAGGCCTCCTTGCTCGCACACACTTTTTCAGTTCTGCCCACAAATTTTCTATAGGTTTGAGGTCAGGGCTTTGTGACGGCCACTCCAATACCTTGACTCTGTTGTCCTTAAGCCATTTTGCCACAACTTTGGAAGTATGCTTGGGGTCATTGTCCATTTGGAAGACCCATTTGCGACCAAGCTTTAACTTCCTGACTGATGTCTTGAGATGTTGCTTCAATACATCCACATCATTTTCCATCCTCATGATGCCATCTATTTTGTGACGTGCACCAGTCCCTCCTGCAGCAAAGCACCCCCACAACATGATGCTGCCACCCCCGTACTTCAAGCCTCCCCCTTTTCCCTTCAAACATAATGATGGTCATTATGGCCAAACAGTTCTATTTTGTTTCATCAGACCAGAGGACAATTCTCTAAAAAGTACGATCTTTGTCCCCATGTGCAGTTGCAAACCATGGTCTGGCTTTTTTATGGCGGTTTTGGAGCAGTGGCTTCTTCCTTGCTGAGTGGCCTTTCAGGTTATGTCGATATAGCACTCATTTTACTGTGGATATTGATACTTTTGTACCTGTTTCCTCCAGCATCTTCACAAGGTCCTTTGCTGTTGTTCTGGGATTGATTTGCACCAAAGTACGTTCATCTCTAGGAGACAGAATGCATCTCATTCCTGAGCGGTATGACGGCTGCGTGGTCCCACGGTGTTTATGCTTGCGTACTATTGTTTGTACAGATGAACGTGGTACCTTCAGGCGTTTGGAAATTGCTCCCAAGGATGAACCAGACTTGTGGAGGGCTACAATTTTTGGGCTGATTCCTTTTGATTTTCCCATGATGTCAAGCAAAGAGGAACTGCATTTGAAGGTAGGCCTTGAAATACATCCACAGGTACACCTCCAATTGACTCAAATAATGTCAATTAGCCTATCAGCTTCTAAAGCCATGACATAATTTTCTGGAATTTTCCAAGCTGTTTAAAGGCACAATCAACTTAGTGTTTGTAAACTTCTGACCCACTGAAATTGTGATACAGTGAATTATAAGTGAAATAATCTGTCTTTAAACACTGGTTGGAAAAATTACTTATGTCATGCACAAAGTAGATGTCCTAACCGACTTGCCAAAACTTTAGTTTGTTAACAAGAAATTTGTGGAGTGGTTGAAAAACGAGTTTTAATGACTCCAACCTTAGTGTATGCAAACTTCTGACTTCAACTGTACATTGGAGCTGTCAAATCGGTGAGCAGCTGCTCTTGATCATTGTCAGGAAGCCACAAAACCGATACGAATGAATGAATATCAAATTTAAATTCATTTAATGAAATAATGAGGATTTCTGTCAGCCTAATCAAGGTGTAGATTACATCTCACATTCCAGTGTTCGAACTTGTAAACAAGGCTGCATGGGATTTCTCCTAATGCGACTCCGTGCAGCCAACGGCAATGTCCGCTTTAGGTATAATGCCAGGAGTCGCTTGTGGATTTGACAGCTCTAACGCAGTTCCACCTCCAACACTGCCAAAACAACCGCTATGCGGATGTTGGCTAAAGTGGATATGATTGAATAGAGCACTTTGTCTGATTCAGTAAAGCCTCATTTGATCGAAAGTAAACATAGAATGTCAGCTATTACATGTTGTTGTTTTTTGGGGTTAATTGATTGGCAGTTATTAAATGTCTACTAAACCTCACCAAAGTGCTCTTTCATCTGTATATTATGCATCATCTGTAGTTGTCAGGCCCGTTTAATCACATTGACTTAATGCTATAATTTGATCCAAAGGGAACGTCTCAAAACATGCATTGTTAGGCCTATAAGTATGACGTCACCCATTAAACTCTCTGAATACATTTGATTTATTTGGGAATTCCCAGCTCTGGAATGACCTAATGCCCAGCTTTTACCATGGCAGTGTCTGAATCAACAAATAAACCAGGCAAAAAAACAATATTGTTCCAATGTAAAAGGAAAAATAACACACAACGAATAAATCACTGTGGTAACATGAAGCAATTTATGTAATTGTTGTCATGAAGTTTAATGCGTCAGATTTATTAGTTGATATCTGAGCGAGTATGATACATACGACATAGCTACAGCGTTAGCGTAAATATTTCCCCTCTCTCTCAGATCACTTGATGCTGTGTGTGTGTGTGTGTGTGTGTGTGTGTGTGTGTGTGTGTGTGTGTGTGTGTGTGTGTGTGTGTGTGTGTGTGTGTGTATGTGTGTGTGTGTGTGTGTGTGTGTGTGTGTGTGTGTGTGTGTGTGTGTGTGTGTGTGGTGTGTGTGTGTGTGGTGTGTGTGTGTGTGGTGTGTCTGTGTGTCTGTGTGTGTGTGTGTGTGTATTTGTGTGTGTGTGTGTGTATTTGTGTGTGTGTGTGTGTGTCTTCCTGCTGTTATTATGGGCTTTGAGAAAGTGAGATGTTGTTGGGTTGTTTAGCAAAAAACAGTAATTTTGTTCGCGAGAAACGATTATTTCTTTATAAGAGAGAGTGGAATTCCAGGGCATGAGAATTACACACATACTACAGCATCGGTGTGGTCCTCAGTCCTGATATATTCAATATTGTCCTGGCTACAAGAGCTGCGGAAAGTAGGCCTAGCTAACTGTCATAAACACCACGTTTTCTTTAATCATAGCCAAGGAAAGTGTCAACATTGAGTGAACCTGGCTGTCTGCCAATAGCCTAAGAGACTGCTGCCAGTTGCGGATGTGTGAATCAAAATGATTGTTTGCGACTGGTGCACTTGAACTATAATGCAAGGCATTACGGCTGAAGTATGAAAAGAAAGATTTAAAATCACAGACGATATCATTATACCCCCTATGTAAGGCTTTAAATTGTGCAAGGAATCTAAAGCAGTAGTGTGTGTGTGTGTGCGCTTTTTCGTCTGTGTGTGTATGTACATCAGAGTGTGTGTGCGCACCTGCGTGCCTGCGTGTTGGTCTGGCACGGCTGAAGGTGTACCATAGCGTGCAGTCATATGTGTCCGTTTATCCTATCAGACTTTTATAGCCACTTGTAGAGTGGATTCAAGTGGATTAGATCTCTAGAGTGAATTTAGTCTGAGGTGGGGTCTCCTGGCTGTACGTCAATTATGTGATCCTCTTACTTTCGACTGTATGGAGCACAACTCCCTCTCAACTACTGCTGGTGCGTGTCTAATGTAATGTGTCCTTAGGTCTCCAGATATAGACCAGTCCTAAGTATGCTGTCTATAGGTTAGCGGGGTAGAGGGCATTGAACTGTTGACCCTAATAGTGCACTTCTTTGTGACCAGAGGGGCTCTGGTTAAAAGTCATACGATGTCATTTTGAGACACATTTGGTCCTCAGTGTTGCATCATGCCTTCCATTCTTGAAATGTCTGTCATGTGCTGTAATACCGGGACGTTCTGCTGCTGATGTAACAAGCCGAATTCATCAACCCCTCCACACAAGGACAACATAAACACACACACCTCCCTTCTCCCCTTCGCCCGCCGAAACCGCTCGAAAACCAAAACAATTGCCGAAGTAGGGACACACAATATTTTCACATTTTGTCTTCAGGGGCTTTCTGGGTCTAATCTGATTACTTTCAGGGGCGCCCGCAGGATTAAAAGTAAACTGTGCGTGCAGGTGCTTCCCCACCTGTTTGTTTTAAACCAAGGGGCAGAATAGCAAGAGCCTCCTGCTCCCTACCCCTGCTCCCTACCCCTGTTCCCTACCCCTGCCCCCTACCCCTGCTCCCTACCCCTACCCCTGGTCCCTACCCCTGCTCCCTACCCCTGTTCCCCACCCCTGCCCCCTACCCCTGTTCCCTACCCCTGCTCCCTACCCCTGCCCCCTACCCCTGCTCCCTACCCCTACCCCTGCTCCCTACCCCTACCCCTGCTCCCTACCCCTGTTCCCCACCCATGCTCCCTACCCCTGCTCCCTACACCTGCTCCCTACCCCTGCCCCCTACCCCTGCTCCCTACCCCTCTTCCCTACCCCTGCTCCCTACCCCTGCTCCCTACCCCTGTTCCCTACCCCTGCTCCCTACCCCTGTTCCCTGCTCCCTACCCCTGCTCCCTACCCCTGCTCCCTACCCCTGCTCTGACACTCTGGTGCTGGGTGTTGCTACTCCGTCTGGTTTAGGGGGATAGTGAAGGGTTGCGGCGGCAGGGAGACGGAATTCTTGGTGTTTGTGGAATATCGATGACAGGCCTCAGGTCAGTCTGTGACCCCTGAATGTTACAACGGATGGACGGGTGGTTGGGCGGACGGACTGACAGACAGTGAAATTTAAAAAAATTGAAAACGTCTTTCAGAGTGGGTGGTCAGGCTCTAATTAAGGTTTTATATGGCTCCAATTAAGTTTGGACTTATATAAATGTATTCAGTAACGAAGTTCTTAGCAGTGAATTTTCTGAACAAATCCATCGCTATATTTAACTAGACCAACAGTTGTCGAGTGGAACTTATCACAACTTGAGCATGACTCCCAGGGTCAAACTTTCTCGTTAATTAGGAAAACAAGGAAGCAGGGCTGTGTGTTAGTGATAGCAATGGGGTCAGTCCAAGAGCCTGGGGACCGTTCAGAGCGAACATCTGCCAATTTTGCAACACACACACAAACACACTCTCTTTAGATCCAACTCTCTCTGGTGGTCCAATGTGGGGTGTTTCTCAGGATGTGCGAGAAACAGTAACAACTGATAGACCTAGGCATTTTATATTGCCCATAAATACCACAGTATTTTCCTTTCTAATATTTTTTCTTAGGCGTTATAATTCAAATTACTTTAAAAAAAACTTATTGGGGGAATTAAAGGTCCCTTTTACAGTAGGTGTGAGTGTCATTATGAGGACTCAGCTTAGCTTGATCCGGCTAACTCAATTATTTGTGCTTAAAGGGATCAGTTAACACATTTTACTACCTGTGGGTCATTAACTAGTGGTGGGTTGCCACGGGAACCCAACCTGAAGGGTTAGAGTTGATCGCCCTATGGGGTTTGAAAATTACCACACTTTTGCTTCCCGGTCAATTTTTTTACTTCCAGATTCAATCTTACATTCAATGTGTAGGATGTTTCATTTGAAATAAAACAAGTAGTAATTACACTATAAATAATTGTGTCATTTCTCCTAATTTAATATTTTCAGTTATAACCTCGCTTTCGTAATAGTAAAAAATCTGCTCTCATGCCCTGAAGACAACATGTGTATTTTATTGATTTAGTTAACCTTTATTTAACTAGGCAAGTCAGTTAAGAACAAATTCTTATTTACAATGACGGGCTGTACAGTTGGTAAATGGGGGAGAGAGAATGCACTTCAAAACACACAGTACATGCCAGGCATTCCCATGTGCGTTTGTGTGCGTTTGTGTGTGTGTGCGTGTGGACGTGTTTAACTATTCTTGTGGGGACCAGAAGTCCCTACAAGAATAGTAAACGAACAAAAAGTTGACCAGCTGGGGATATTTTGTTAGTCCCCACAAGGTCAAATGCTATTTCTAGGGGGTTTAGGGTTAAGGTTAGAATTAGTGTTAGGGTTAGAATTAAGTTAAATATTAAGGTTAGGAGCTAGGGTTAGTTGTAGGGTTAGGGTTAGGAGCTATGGTTAGGTTTAGGGTTAGGATAAAGTTTAGGCTTTTGGGTTAGGGTTAGGGTTAGGGTTAAGGTTAGGGTTAGGGTTAGGGTAAGAGTACTTATTTCTGTTTGTGTGTATCTGTGTTGAAAGTAGCGGAACACAATTGTTCTCTTTCTCTCATTTGGCTGTGGGGTCTCATCACAGGAATCCCACCGTAGAAGGGTGTGTTTGCGCGGCGCGTGTGTGTGTGTTTAACAGCACCAGTGGGGGTTGCTCTCCAGCCTCCTCTAGTTCCTCTGTGACTGTAGAGGTGTCTCAACTTCAGACGAGGCCTGTCAGGAAGAGCTGCTGCTGTGAAACCTCAGCACAGAGAATGTCCCAGGTCAATGCAGGTGTTAAAATAACACAGGCCTTTTCTTCAGAGCGCTGAAATATAGAAAAAAAAACACAAGTATAACAGGTATTCAATGACGAGCGGCTGTATCCCCATAGTTACCACCAAGACAAAGCAAGACTATTATTTGGTTGAACTCGTGAAAGGGGGAACTCCACATGAATGGATGGATAAGGGTTGAATGAAGCCTGAATGACATCACAACATTGCAGGAAACGTGATAAGCCAATACCAGACAAGCAAGCAGCACATCAGCTTTTATCTTCAATTGTTTTGAATTAAATCTAGCAGAGAAGAAAACTACCAGAATAATGTAATTGTAGCATTTCTTCTTCAGTTCATTGAGAGCAATGCATTGCTGGAGCCACTCTAAACCCCCGGGAGGATTTAACTGAAGACAAGAAGTCTGACTCTGTACGGGCTATTGTGATGCAGGTCTATCACTTTATAAGGTTCTAAGAACCAGAAGTTTAGATAAAGTGTGTTTTGCTCTTTCCTATTGGTCGCAGTGATTTATCTTTTGTAACCAATTACTGTAGCTTGAAGCATATTACACCTTTGCATCCCAGTTACATACTGTATAATAGCCAACATGCACTGTAGCATATCTCTGTAGCATATCTCTGTAGCATATCTCTGTAGCATATCTCTGTTCTTGTAAAGATGGAGAGAATGAATGCATATTGCCCAGTTGTTGTAATCCCTGCTCCCACCATTAGACAAGGAGTGAAGGAGTCTGGGTAGTGTAACTATAGAGCTGCCTGGAACAGTCTGAGCAGTGATCCGGCAACCTGAGGGAGCGGACGCACCGCACCGAGTGTCCATCTGCCGTTCATTCGCTGGTTCGTTCGGGCGCAGTGTTTTAGAGACCACCACTAAAACACACTGTGGGCGTGTGACTGCCGACGTGTTCGCGCGATTCTACATGTAAAATTGGATGTCAAATTACGGCTGCCACTCTGTTCAGAGGTGCTAAGTACTCTCTGCCGGTAAACGCTACCGGTGTGTCCGTGCCTTAACTCTCTCTACCAGTAATCCCTAAACCTCCGGGGCCTCCAGGCAGAGGGTTAAGGGACGGATAGGTTTCCTATGAGATGCCCCCAAGGCAGATGGATAGTTTTCCACCGTGATGCTTCTAAGGCAGTGAGGGGTGAGGGGGCTAAAGCTCAGGGTGAGCCCAGGCAACACAAAATCAACAGTCCGAGATCGGGAGGGAAAACAAGCAAAGAGGACAGCCCTAATTAAGGACCCCTGGGGTCCGGTAGAGAGCTGGGAAACCAGACTCTACAGATAAGTGACTGATCTGTCTGTGGACCCTCTGAGACTCCTTCTCTCCAGTCTCTAACATAACTTGTGTGAAGGAGCTAATTACAGTGTCTGGACAAAAACGCCACAGCCCTTCAATGGATCTTTGTTTTAACTGGTGCAAGCTGAGAAGCAACTCTATTCCCTAGATTGTGATGGGCACATGATAACAGGAAGTAGCCTACTTGAGTGTGTGTACAGTATGTGTGTTTCAGGAGGGAGTGGGCTGAAAAACACAAGGCAGATGTGTCAGGGTGGAGCCCTATCAACATGTTCCCTCGTTCTCCCCTCCTGTGGCATTAGCATTGTGATGCAGTATTTGGCACAATACATTTTAGTGGAACTATTGTGTCCCGTGGTAAATCATTGACGAGGAAGGGAGACCCGGATGGACTGGTAGATGTGTGTGTGTGTGTGTGTGTGTGTGTGTGTGTGTGTGTGTGTGTGTGTGTGTGTGTGTGTGTGTGTGTGTGTGTGTGTGTGTGTGTGTAGTCAGACGGGGGGTTTAATGAAGCTAAGCCAAACGACGAGTCATGAATAAACATCAGCTGGCTAATTAAACTCGGCCGTAGCAACTTTATTCATTAGTAAACCGGCAGCAAACACGACCGGGGATTTGGTGTGGAATGCTAATACTGTACTGAAACCTTGTCTGCTAGGAGGAGAGGATAACCTTGAGAGAAAGAGAGAGGGGGGAGGGCAGAGTGAGAGAGAGAGAGGCAGAGGAAGAGCGAGAAATAGAGAGAGAACAAGAAAGAGAGTGAAAACAACTCAACTCAGTGCCTGACCTCATTATCATGGAAGTTAAAACTCTCACAGTCTTTTACCTTGGGGGGGGGGGGCTCATCTGCTGAGGCCCAGGTGTCAAGTAGGATTTGTATATCTGGTAAACAAACACGTACAGAATACTGTAATTATTCCCACCGCTTTATCGGTTGTCAGGCACCAGACTCATAATTGGGGTGTGGGCGTCAAGAGGCGGTGTAGATACAGTGCAGTAATCTATAGCGTTTGTAATTCAATTGAAGAATGTCTTTTTTTTCTTTTCCCTTTGTTCTTCCCTTTATTCTTTTCTCTTCTCAGCTCTTCTCTTCTGTTTATTCTCTCTCTCTCTCTCCCTCTGTGCAGTGTTTTTGGGGGGGGAGGGGGCATTAAATGTGGATTTGGCATTGAATTCGTTATGCAAATAAGTTGAAATGTGCCAATAAAAGGTTGTTTAAAAATGCAATATCTCCCTTCCGTTCTGTCTCCGCAGCCTGTAACTGTAACCTGCATGCCAGGCGATGCCGTTTCAACATGGAGCTGTACAAGCTGTCTGGGAGGAAGAGCGGAGGAGTCTGTCTCAACTGTCGCCACAACACGGCCGGACGCCACTGTCACTACTGCAAGGAGGGTTACTACAGAGACCTGTCCAAAACCATCTCTCACAGGAAAGCCTGCAAAGGTACGCGGGGTCTGGTGAGGGCTACAGTCCTGGTCTGACTGTTACCTATGGGGCTCTCTTGTCGCTATAGTGACATGTAGCTCTATGATACACAACTGTTATCCAAAGTTACACTTCATGTCATAAATAGAGTACATTTAGAAAATCTCCTCATCTGAAAACAGCATATTGTGCATTTTTTTTAAATGTATTTAATAACCCAGCTAGTCATGTTGACTGGTGAATAACTAACTGCAAAGTCAGAGGACAACCTAGAGATAACCACTACGTTATGTGGCTCGCTCATCTCCTATGTAAAAGTTAAGAGCAGAATCAGGAGAATTTGATAAACACAGTGATCCATACATTCCTGGTCCATCTTACCCCCGTCCAGCTCTGTCAGTGGAGATGGGTCAGCGGGAGTCTGTGATGAGGTAGGGGTTTGGGGGGTCTCCTCACTGACACAGAGTTATTTGGCTTCATTTGGGGTGAGGGATGGGGGGGGGGTTGACAGGGCAAGCAAAACAAACAGGAGAGGTGTGAAGTGATTCCCGGCGAGGCGCAGGTCAGATGAGTGAGAGGAATTCTGGGATGGGGGGGGGGGGGGGTGGCAAGAACACATTTCTACACAGGTGTGCTCACCAGGGTTCATCAGGCAGTGGGGGGGGGGGGGGGGGGGGTGTAAAGGACGTCACGATTTCCTGAAATGTTTGGCCTTCACCTCGGGAGAGGTGAGGGTAAAAAGAAAGAAGAGAGAGAGAGAGAGAGAGAAAGAGAGAGAGAGAAAGAGAGAGAGAGAGAGAAAGAGGGTGAGAGAGAGAGAGAGAAAGAGGGAGAAGAAAGATTACCTTTTCAAACCTCCTATAGCTGAAGGGAAAGATAACAGGGAGCTAAAGCTCTGTTCAAACAAGGCCCGGTGACACCGTGAACGTGCCCCGCATACACACACACATACACACACAAACACACTCTTTAGAGCGCTTCCTTCCAAGGGCGTATAAAAGGGAAATATTAGCCTCTGGCTGACAGTTAGAGCTCCATGTTGTCCCACATTATTCATGGGGGAGGTAAATAAACAAACTAATCAATCAGTTTGACAGAGAAGCTGTCTTGTCTGTCTGAGAAAAAGTGCATCTGTGCAACTCAACCCATAGACACTATTCACAGGAGGAGGGATGCCTAAGTCAATGTATTTCAACTGTTGTTGTTCTCTTCATTTATCCACACCTGACATCGACACTACAGTACGAATGTGGATTAAGTGTCTGTTTCTTGTATAGTTTGTGATTATTTGCTTGTGTCTATTTAATGTCATATTTTCACATAACTGGAAGACATGAATTCGCTATGAAGTCCCATTTCTAAAAGATCTGTCAGTTTGACAGGACGAGAGAGATTGAGAGTAAACAGTCGGGTTTATCCAAACACCACATCCAACATGATTCATTCTTCTGCGTGAAAAAAGTCCTAATAACAAAAGTCGTGGAACCCAAACACCCATCCATCCCATTCGTGCCGTGTTCCCAGCTGAGAGTAACACTTTGGAATTTCGATCGGGGAATGCAAACAGACATCCATCACGAGAGGCTGTGTCTCATTAACCCCCATACCATATACCCTCCCCATCTCTATGAGGCGGTCTAATTGTTGGAGATGGAATAACCTCTTATTGTTCTCCCATCCATCCCGTTTTCACGTGGACAAGACTTGATTCTTTCAGCACCATAACTCACCCTCATGGTGGGTTTCCCTGTAATACCTTTAAGTCTACTGATGCATTTTTATCGCAGTGTTGATTGAAATGATCACATTTCATTGAATTAACATTTTAATTCAATTACATTTATTCATCAATGATATTTATTAATACATGTACATTTATGCCGCAGTGCTCCCCATATGTGTGCGAAGCTCCACTATCAAAAGACTACTGCTAGTCTTTTACCCCCGATTTTCAGAACCGTAGCAGATTTTAATAAGGACCAAAATGAATAATCCATCATACTCCCAGGTGAACCCTTTTACTCTGGCTTTTTATTAAATATGATTTGCTTTACTTGGAGAGCTAATGAAGACCTCTGGTTCTGAGTCAGAGGCAACATAGGATTTCTGAGGTAGTGTGTGTGTGTGTGTGTGTGTGTGTGTGTGTGTGTGTGTGTGTGTGTGTGTGTGTGTGTGTGTGTGTGTGTGTGTGTGTGTGTGTGTCTGTGTGTGTGTGTGTGTGTGTGTGTGTGTGTGTGTGTGTGTGTGTGTGTGTGTGTGTGTGTGTGGATGTGTGTGGATGTGTGTGTGTGTGGATGTGTGTGTGGATGTGTGTGTGTGTTGATGTGAGTGTGTGTGTGTGTGTGTGTGTGTGTGTGTGTGTGTGTGTGTGTGTGTGTGTGTGTGTGTGTGTGTGTGTGTCAGAGGCCACGGAGGATTTCTCAGGCGTAGTTGAATTAGGGTCAACAAACTAGCAGGAATTCGCTAATGGATTCACTGCAGCTTTGAGTAGTTAGTTAAGCCAAAGTTGAAATGCCACTCAAAACCCTCAATACGCACAATGAGTATTTGGGTCTATAGCTACTTCAGAGCCTAGAGTAACCAACTTTATTTCTGTTGAGATTTTGCAAGTAGTTCCAGTTTCCTAGTTTTTTTAAAAACAGTCTTAAAATGTTAGGTTTAACTGTAAATTATTAATTTCAATATTATGTCCATTATTTAATGGCACGAGACTTACTATACTCATGCCTTAAATATTATATCATAACAACTTGTGAAAAATGCATCAGTGTGGACCTCTAAGCACCTAATTCTGAACTATATGTGTGCATCCGGGACATGTGGGGCTCTGAACGTCTCTTGACTCCTTTGATTGCACCAACTGCCAACACCACCGACATGGAAAACTGAGAACTCTCTGTGCCTCCTCCATCATCTCAATGTCTTCTTTTGCATTGCTTTCTTTCTCTCTTTTTCCAGGCTGGTCTTCAACCTTTTGACTCATGCTCGTAACTGCTTGATTCTCTCCCTCTTTGCTGCTGCTATCTTGACGGCCAAACTGTACACATCCCTCCTGTTACTTTATATGTGATGTTTTTTAACGGAGGTTGTGGAATATGATATGGGTTCAGTTTTTATTTCTAGAAGATTCTAGGAATGGAGTCTACATCTGTGTTAGATTTTGAATATGTTTTTTTATTTTTGGAATCAACTGAGGATTGAGTCAAGCTTCTTGCCTATGTTCTCGAGAAGGTTACAAGCCTTAGGACTCAGACACACCGATAGCATTTGCTGGCCGAGAGTACTTAACACCTCTGCACGTAATTTGCGTACCGAGTGAAAAATAAAATAGAGCACGCTGAACGATCGGCAGACGAACGCTAGATCGACATTAGATGTGATGTGTACGAGCCGGACGTAAGTACGTAGAGGCGCATCAGTGCCAAGACCGAGCGACTAAAAAACAGCTTCTATTAGCAGGCCATCAGACTGTTGAACAGCCATCACTAGCCGGCTGCCAGGTGATGCACACTCACTCACTCACACAAAAACACAAGCTATCAAACACACACACACCTCATACTCACAAACACATGCACATACACACACACCCCCACACACATCCAACGCTGCTGTCCCATGTCATAGAGACATTGAACCACTGGACACTTCCCGTTTCACACAGAGTATTTAAATACTGTATTCCTGACACAGCTCATTCGGATATTTCTACTACTTTGTATTTAGTTACACTGTTTATACACACCACATATGTATTTACTTATATACTGGATTCTTGACATAGCTAACTTTGATATATCTACTCATGTACATATCATTCTTAGTATACAGTATATTGTGTACATTTTCCGGTGTACATTCAGTGCATTCGGAAAGTATTCAGACCCCTTCCCTTTTTCCACGTTTTGTTACGTTACAGCCTTACTCTAAAATTGATTAAACAAATAAAAAATCCTCATCAATCTACACACAATACCCTATAATGACAAATGTATTAAAAGTAAAAAACAGAAATACCTTATTTACATACGTGTTCAGACTCTGCTATGAGACTCGAAATTGAGCTCAGGTACATCCAGTTGTTTTAAAAACTAGGCAAGTCAGTTAAGAACAAATTCTCATTTACAATGACGGCCTACACCTGCCAAACCCGGACGATGCTGGGTATATTGTGCGCCGCCCTATGGGACTCCCAATCATGGCCGAGTGTGATACAGCCTGGATTCGAACCAGGGTGTCTGTAGTGATGCCTCTTGCACTGAGATGCAGTGCCTTAGACCGCTGTGCCACTCGGGAGCCTATTGGTCAGCCTTGAGATGTTGCTACAACTTGATTGGAGTCCACCTGTGGTCAATTGAATTGATTGGACATGATTTGGAAAGGCATACACCTGTCTATATAAGGTCCCACAGACAGTGCATTTCAGAGTAAAAACTAAGCCACGAGGTCGAAGGAATTGTTCGTAGAGCTCTGAGACAGGATTGTGTCGAGGCACAGATCTGTGGAAGGGTACCAAAACATTTCTTCAGCATTGAAGGTCCCCAAGAACACAGTGGCCTCCATCATTCTTAAATGGAAGAAGTTTGGGACCACCAAGACTCTTCCTAGAGCTGGCAGCACGGCCAAACTGAGCCCGATGGTCATTCTGACAGAGCACCAGAGTTCCTCTGTGGAAATTGGAGAACCTTCCAGAAGGACAACCATCTCTGCAGCACTCCACCAATCAGGCCATTATGGTAGAGTGGCCAGACGGAAGCTATTCCTCAGTAAAAGGCACATAACAGCCCACTTGGAGTTTGCCAAAAGGCACCTAAAGGACTCTCAGACCATGAGAAACAAGATTCTCTGGTCTGATGAAACCAAGATTGAACTCTTTGGCCTCAATGCCAAGCATCACGTCTGGAGGATGCCTGACACAATCCTTACGGTGAAGCATGGTGGTGGCAGCATCATGCTGTGGAGATGTTTTTCAGCAGCAGGGACTGGGAGACTAGTCAGGATTGAGGGAAAGATGAATAGAGCAAAGTACAGAGAGATCCTTGATGAAAATCTGCTCTAGAGTGCTCAAGACCTCAGACTGGGGCAAAGGTTCACCTTCCAACAGGACAATGACCCTAAGCACACAGTCAAGACAATGCAGGAGTGGCTTCAGGACAATCCTCTGAATGTCCTTGAGTGGCCCAGACAGAGCCCGGATTTGACCCCCATCGAACATCTCTGGAGACCTGAAAATAAATAGCTGTGCAGCAACGGTCCCCATCCAACCTGACAGAGCTTGAGAGGATCTGCAGAGAAGAATGAGAGAAACTCCCCAAATATAGGTGTGCCAAGCTACCCAAGAAGACTCTATGCTGTAATCGCTGCCAAAGGTGCTTCAACAAAGTACTGAGTAAAGGGTCTGAATACTTATGTAAATGTGATATTTTTTGGGGGGGTGTTGCAAAAATTTCTAAAATCAGTTTCTGCTTCGTCATTATGGGGTATTGTGTGTGGATTGATGAGGAAAACAAACAATTTAGTCCATTTAGAATAAGATGTAACAAAATGTGGAAAAGTCAAGGGGTCTGAATACTTTCCGAATGCACTGGATGTATAGATTGCATTTTGATTACTGTTACAGTGCTATTTGGGTTGTTAATTGGATTCGACCTGACATTCTTGATTTTTGTTGTAATTTAAAAAAAAAACTTTTTACTGCATTTGTGGGAACTAGTAACATAAGCATTTTGCTACACAACGCTATAACATCTGCTAAACTTTGTACGCAACCAATACACTTTGATTTGAACCTTTAGCTAGCAGGCTTAATTAAACCTCTACAGGATCGGTGGGTCCCCCACGGGACGGTTGAGCTAACGTAGGCCAATGCGATTAGCATGAAGTTGTAAGTTACAAGAACATTTCATAGACATATCTGATATTGGCAGAAAGCTTAAATTCTTGTTAATCTAACTGCACTGTCCAATTTACAGTAGCTATTGCAGTGAAAGAATACCATGCTATTGTTTGAGGAGATTGCACAGTTATGAACTTGAAAAGTTATTAATAAACCAATTAGGCACATTTGGGCAGTCTTGATACAACATTTTGAACAGAAACGTAATGGTTCATTGGATCAGTCTAAACCTTTGCACATACACTGCTGCCATCTAGTGGCCAAAATCTAAATTGCACCTGGACTGGAATAATACATTATTGCCTTTCTCTTGCATCTCCCAACTGAGTCATGTAACCTTTCAAAAACGCATGTTTTTTTCTTTGTATTATCTTTTACCAGATCTAATGTGTTATATTCTCCTACATTAATTTCACATTTCCACAATCTTCAAAGTGTTTCCTTTCAAATGGTATCAAGAATATGCATTTCCTTGCTTCAGCTCCTGAGCTACAGGCAGATTTGGGTATGTCATTTTAGGTGGAAATTGAAAAAAAGGGGCGGATCCTTAAGAGGTGTTTAACCTTCATAATCACCTAGTCAGTTAGATCATCATTGCCACAAACAGATTAAGATCCCAGATTAAGATTATTACGTTTATTTGTTATTTATCCGTGTCACTGAATGAACAGCGGCCAATAGCAGTGACACACACACACCCACGCACACCCACGCACACCCAGATCTACCAATCACAGACACCGTTACTGTACTCCCATAGGCTGTGAGCTCAGTCTTAGAACAGCAGTACAGCATATCCCTGTGGTCTAAACCCTTGCATGCCACCATGTAAATAACATGTCATTACACTAGGTCCCCACACTACTAGGAAATAATTACTCATCTCATATGCAAGAGAAACTTCCTATGTTCCTCTGTTAATTTGTCCTAACTCCTTCAAACTCACTGATGCCTCAGACCAAAACGAAAGCATAAACAGATTCCATCGTCATTTATAAAATCCTCAGCTTACCTAAGCAGTTTTGTTCAGTTTAATTTCTGAAACTAGCCAGAGTGAAAGCCCTAATGTAATTATAAGCAAACATTGTCCGAGTTAGGCTGCGGTGTTCGATTACATCAAAACAAGAATTATTGGTAATTACGTTAAGGTGACAAATGATATGACGCATGATCCTGTCCGCTTGCCAGGTAAAACATTTGCACAGAACTATATTTGGAACTTTGCTGGCAATGAGTGAAGATATGAGTCTTCACTCATTACGAAGGTCTCCACCATTGCAAAGGCCTCCCTCCCTCCCTCCCTCCCTCCCTCCCTCCCTCATATTAACCATCTCTTTCTCGCTCTCTCTCCATATTAACCACCTCTCTCTCTCAATATTAACCATTTCTCTCTCCCCCCCTCTCGCTCTCTGTGTTAATGAAGTTAACACATACACTGCTTTACCTATTATATATCAACTCCTATGAACCATCTTGTGCTTAGTGCTTAGCTTGTAAAATGATTTACAGTCCGGCATATCATAACTCAAGATAATTCAATGAAAACTAAAACCGCGTAACTAATTTCTGTTCGCTCCTCCAGTGACATAAATACACACCATGCAGCTACACTAAAGTGACAGCAATTAAGGCCCTCAGTTATTTATTGTTCAACGGGAACCTTTGCTGGGTAGCTCTTGGACAGAATAAGCCCTTTAGCAATACAAGAGGGTAGAAGAGTACAGAGTCTTGCTTTTATATGAGAAACTCGATCACTTCAAATGACTCCCATGTGAGACCATTGCGAAGGTAAACTGAGAGCAAACGGCCATTTTGGCCCAGAAAGAACAGTGCCCAGAGCCTAGATTTATGGCTTCACCCCTCATTGACTAGAGCGTAAACACAGAATGCATTTCGATTGAGGGCCTGGGCCCTAAGTGACTACTTATGAAAGGTGCATCTTGTTCGTTTCTCTAACACCTTTGTTGGTAGAGCTAAAGTAATATCACATTTTGGCACAGTGTCCGGGCGTGGCCCAAGGCCCACCATGCTTAGAGTTTATTGGATAGGGAACCTATTGTTGATACCACACAGGTGGTTGGGCCTAAATCCCATGTCGTATAGATGGTTAATTAACATGGTATGATAGCCAAAGTGGGCAACAAGGTAGAAGCTCTCTGGGTGGTCTGGTCACGAATCTAACAAACTCAGCACCGCAAATATTAGTTGAGTTGATAAAGAGTTTGATACGCTGGCTGCCATGCCACCCCTTTTAGGAGGTTTGTGGCCAAGTAATATGTAGATGCTGTGATAACGGTAATGAAACTAAATCATTGACACCAGCCTTGGATCTTTGGTTATGATGTTTTCAAAATCTGACGATGAAAGGAGTGTCTGGAAAGCTATTCTATTGAGAGAAATACCAAGCTTACTGCAGCAGGGTACCATATTAGTGCCATTACTTTCATCGTAACTCGCACAGTAACATCAGCCGGTGTGTAATCACTTCACTGAGCTGAACCATGAGGAACAAGTTTTACAAACAGAACAAAAATGTGTCTTTGTCAAAGGAAACTCTCAGTTTCAGTTAGAATAACACATAGAAGCCATTACGTTCTCCTCTCCATATGTCTTTTGCACTGTAGAACTTTATTAACCATAAATAACATTATGTTAGGGATTTAAAAAAAATCATGTTTTTCATAACTTCTCTGGAAATGAAAAAGAAAGTCATCTTTTTGTTGCTGTTGTCAATTATATTGACTTACATGTATTGTGTTGCATGTAAAATGGCAACTATATAGGAATAATATTGTCTGTATGCCCATATAGGCTCTTGCCTTGGCCAAAAGTGTGACATCCCTAAGGTTTCCAATTACTTTAATCAATAAAATACCAAAACTTATGAAAACCCAAAGTTAGATAGACATTCCCTGTATCAGATGAACATGTCATTGAAAAAAGGCCCGAGTCATGTAACATTATTTAATCTCTCCTCTCCACACATTTTTGCGGACCAGTAGAAACCTAATTATAATAGAACACAGACATGGCTCGGGTTGGGCCTTATCCAACAGCCAACATATTATTCTTATAGGCACCGAACGCACAAACCCAAACTGGGGGGGAGCATTACAGTTCAAACTTCAAACGCGGGCTTTATGGTAAACGATTGGCAGAGTTAAAAAATTCTCACATTGAGCAATGATCGTCTCCTATGAAGAGCGAGCTCCTTTGAAATGCCTTCCATCACCCTCCCCGTTAACCAACAACATTTTTCACTCTTTTATGTGCATCTCCCTCCTCAAAGTTTGTGTGTGTGTGTGTTACACTAGTAGGGAACTCAATCCTAACTCCATCTGAGCCTCTCCAAGGTCTTCATATAGAGAACGAAACATTTATATACAGGACCAAGCCCCTCAACCTTCAGAGCTCCTCAACCGGCTTAGTACTTTAACAATGGGTTATAAAAAGCCTCTGTTCCCCAGGCTCATATAAAAAAGGCCTATTCTCTCCCAGACTGCTCCTTTAACTAGCTCATCTTGAGGACCAAGAGAAGCACTTTCTCTCCCCACTTCAAGTGTGTGTCAAAGAGGTTGGAAGGAGCTAGCCTTTCGCTAGCCTAGCTAGCCCCTGTAACTAGCTCATCATGAGGGGCTCATTAGCCCTTTCTCTGCCCTCTACAAGTGTGTGCGAATGAGGACTGGGGGATGGAAGGAGTTAGCCTTTTTCGCTAGCTAGTGTCCCTATCTTGCCCAGCCATCTGGAGTAGCTGTGAGGAAGGATAGCAGGATAGCGTAGCTACTTAAGTGCTAAGTGGACACCCACTTGAAGCTTAAACTCTCCCCAGGTGGGTCCCCAGCAGGCTGTGGCAGTCAGACAGGGCAGGGGTGCCCTGGGAAGAGAGAGAGAAACACCATTGTAAATACAACCCATATTTATTTATTTTCCCTTTTGTACTTTTACTATTTGCACATCGTTACAACACTGTATACAGCCATAATATGACGTTTGAAATGTCTCTATTCCTTTGGAACTTTTGTGAGTGTAATGCTTACTGTTAATTTTATGTTGTTTATTTGACTTTTGTTTATTATCTATTTCACTTGCTTTGGAAATGTAAACATGTGTTTCCCATGCCAATAAAGCCCTTTGAATTGAATTGAAATTGAGAGAGAGAGCGAAAGAGTGAGAGAACGAGAGAGTCTGGGAATGAAAGAGACACCCAGGGAGAGAGAAAACGAGAGAACAAGCGAAAAAGAGCAGCCCACCTGCAGACCATGTGCGGAGCAACTTGATTTACTGGCAGGCTTAAGCTGTGGTTAGTGGGGCAGACGCTCTTAAAAACACGGTGCTAGCTCTCAGAAGCTCTGAAGAGGGCCGCACTTTGCCCTCCCTAACGCCCCCCCCTACCCCACACCCCTCCGCCCCACTGACAGGCTCTTAAATTTACGTGCCTGAAGACGTGCCCGATTGGCCTCTACACTTGTTTATAGATTGTGTGTAAGCCCCCCACCCCCTTTTTTTCTCTCTCTGTTTTCTAGCCTCCAACACTCCCCTCCTCTCCCAGACAAAATGAGGCAATGAAACCTGGTGACAGATTGGCCTGATAAAGTGGTAATCGTTACACTCGCTTTAAAGCCCACCGACCTGATAACTGAGGGGAGAGGGCTACGGATTCCCACTCCGTTGTCTGATTAAGATAAGCGAGTTTAGTAGCAACAGCTACTGACTCACATAATACAGACAAAGAGAGAGAGAGAGAGAGAGAGAGAGAGAGAGAGAGGGAGGAAGGAAGCAGAGAGAGAGAGAGATCGAGAGGGAGGAGGGGAAGAGAGAGAGAGGAGGGGAGGGGAAGAGAGAGAGAGAGAGAGAGAGAGAGAGAGGGGAGGGGAAGAGAGAGAGAGGGGAGGGGAAGAGAGAGATAGAGGGAGGAAGCGGAGAGAGAAAGAGGGAGGAAGGGGAGAGAGAGAGAGGGAGGAAGGGGGGAGAGAGAGAGAGGGAGGAAGGGGCGGAGAGAGAGAGAGAGAAAGCGGAGAGAGAGCGAGAGGGAGGAAGGGGAGTGAGCGATAGAGGGGAGGGGAAGAGAGAGAGAGAGAGAGAGGAGGGGAAGAAAGAGAGAGAGAGAGCGAGAGAGGTGAGGGGAAGAGAGATAGAGAGAGAGACTGGCTCATAGACTGTATGAATCAACCAAAATACAAACTCTTCTCATAAAATCTTGTACTGAATATCAATAAAACTGATAAATCATTATCTCTACTATTATTCTGACATTTCACATTCTTAAAATAAAGTGGTGATCCTAACTGACCTAAGACAGGGAATTTTTACAAGGATTATATGTCAGGAATTGTGAAGAACTGAGTTTAAATGTATTTGGCTAAGGTGTATGTAAACTTCCGACTTCATCTGTAACATTCCCACCATGGGGAATGAGAATGCACATTGTGGTCTGTAACAGCAGTGTAACCGCTTATACCCACAAAACCTCAAATTGCATAGCTCAAACTGAGACCTTTGATGATTCTCAGCAAGTTTAGCAGCAACAGCTACCAACTCACATAATACAGACAAAGAGAGAGAGAGAGCGGGAGGAAGCAGAGAGAGAGAGAGAGAGGGAGGAAGCCGAGAGAGAGAGAGAGCGGGAGGAAGCAGAGAGAGAGAGAGGGAGGAAGAGGAGAGAGAGAGGGAGGAAGCGGAGCGAGAAAGAGAGGGAGGAGGGGAAGAGAGAGAGTGCGGGGAGGGGAAGAGAGAGAGAGAGAGTGAGAGAGGGGAGGGGAAGAGAGAGAGAGGAGGGGAAGAGAGAGAGAGAGCGAGAGAGGGGAGGGAAAGAGAGAGAGAAGAGGGGAAGAGAGAGATAGAAAGGGAGAGGGAGCGAGAGAGAGGAGGGGAAGAGAGAGAAAGAGAGAGAGAAAGAGGGGAGAGGAAGAGAGAGAGAGAGCAGGGAAAGAGAGAGAGAGCGAGAGAGGGGAGGGGAAGAGAGATAGAGAGGGAGACTGGCTCATAGACTGTATGAATCAACCAAAATACAAAATCTTCTCAGAAAATCTTGTACTGAATCTCAACATTCTCTGGTCATAAGATCTAGTCATTTAGTAGAGTCCCAGTTAAAAGCAGAGGCTAAGTAACATTCACATACAGTTGAAGTCGGAAGTTTACATACACTTAGGTTGGAGTCATTAAAACTCTTTTTTCAACCACTCCACAAATTTCTTGTTAACAAACTATAGTTTTGGCAAGTCGGTTAGGACATCTACTTTGTGCATGACACAAGTCATTTTTCCAACAATTGTTTACAGACAGATTATTTCACTTATAATTCATTGTATCACAATTCCAGTGGGTCAGAAGTTTACATACAGTAAGTTGACTGTGCCTTTAAACAGCTTGGAAAATTCCAGAAAATGATGTCATGGCTTTAGAAGCTTCTGATAGGCTAATTGACATCATTTGAGTCAATTGGAGGTGTACCTGTGGATATATTTCAAGGCCTACCTTCAAATTCAGTGCCTCTTTGCTTGACATCATGGGAAAATCAAGAGAAATCAGCCAAGTCCTCAGAAGAAAAATTGTAGACCTCCACAAGTCTGTTTCATATATGGGAGCAATTTCCAAATGCCTGAAGGTACCACATTCATCTGTACAAACAATAGTACGCAAGTATAAACACCATGGGACCACGCAGCTGTCATACCGCTCAGGAAGGAGAAGCGCTCTGTTTCCTAGAGATGTACGTACTTTGGTGCAAAAAGTGCAAATCAATCCCAGAACAACAGCAAAGGACCCTGTGAAGATGCTGGAGGAAACAGGTACAAAAGTATCTATATCCACAGTAAAACGAGTCCTATATCGATATAACCTGAAAGGCCGTTTAGCAAGGAAGAAGCCACTGCTCCAAAACCGCCATAAAAAGCCAGACTACGGGTTGCAACTGCACATGGGGACAAAGATCGTACTTTTTGGAGAAATGTCCTCTGGTCTGATGAAACAAAATAGAACTGTTTGGCCATAATAACCATCATTATGTTTGGAGGAAAAAGGGGGAGGCTTGCAAGCCAAAGAACACCATCCCAACCGTGAAGCCCGGGGGTGGCAGCATCATGTTGTGGGGGTGCTTTGCTGCAGGAGGGACTGTTGCACTTCACAAGATAGATGGCATCATGAGGATGGAAAATCATGTTCATATATTGAAGCAACATCTCAAGACATCAGTCAGGAAGTTAAAGCTTGGTCGCAAATGGGTCTTCCAAATGGACAAGGACCCCAAGCATACTTCCAAAGTTGTGGCAAAATGGTTTAAGGACAACAAAGTCAAGGTATTGGAGTGGCTATCACAAAGCACTGACCTCAATCCTATAGGACATTTGTGGGCAGAACTGAAAAAGCGTGTGCGAGCAAGGATGCCTACAAACCTGACTCAGTTACACCAGCTCTGTCAGGAGGAATGGGCCAAAATTCACCCAATTTATTGTGGGAATCTTGTGGAAGGCTACCTGAAACGTTTGACCCAAGTTAAACAATTTAAAGGCAATGCTACCAAATACTAATTGAGTGTATGTAAACTTCTGACCCACTGGGAATATGATGAAAGAAATAAAAGCTGAAATAAATCATTATCTATACTATTATTCTGACATTTCACATTCTTAAAATAAAGTGGTGATCCTAACTGACCTAAGACAGGGAATTTTTCAAGGATTATATGTCAGGAATTGTGAAGAACTGAGTTCAAATGTATTTGGCTAAGGTGTATGTAAACTTCCGACTTCATCTGTAACATTCCCACCATGGGGAATGAGAATGCACATTGTGGTCTGTAACAGCAGTGTAACCGCTTATACCCACAAAACCTCAAATTGCATAGCTCAAACTGACGCCTTGATGATTCTCATAGTGACAAGAGACACTAGAGAGATGTAGGGAGGGGTCATTCTGAAGGACAATACGCCCGCAGGCTAAAACCCGACATCACTGGCTGAAACCCAAAGTCATTTTCTGAAACCCGACATCATTGGCTGAAAACCAGTAATTCGCTGAAACCCGACATCATTGGTTGTTCTATAGGACATACTGTAAACATTCAACACGGAACACAGCCCATGGGACGCACACAACCAGACCAAAGTCACATAGTTCTGTTACCCTGGCAACAACGTCTCATGGAGCTTCGGGGCTTGCTGACTAGAGGACAGATTGTTAGAGAAGTTCTGGTATTGATTAGAACAGACATGGGCAAACTACGGCCCGCGGGCCACATACGGCCCGTTAGGCTTTTTAATCCGGCCCGCCGAACTTGTCCAAATTATAGTAAAAACCTCCTTTTTTTCCCCTTTCCCTGCAATGCCCACGTTTCCCCAATAGATGGCGCACTCAAAACACATTGACCGTTGTTGGAGTGGCGCGTATTTCTCTTTATTTCACTTTAATTTTCACTTCGTTTCACGTCACCATTAAGCCCTTCTGTGAAAATGAGCGGACCAAAGAGAAGGAAAGTGGACAGCGAATGCCGAGTGTTTAATAAGGAGTGGACAACAAAATACTTCTTCACTGAAGTCCGATCAACGGCTGTATGTCTGATATGCCAAGAAGCTGTTGCGGTTTTCAAAGAGTACAATATCAGCCGTCACTTTGCCACGAAGCATGCAAACTATGCTAGCAAGCAGTCAACACAAGAACGGGCGGCTACTGCTCAGAGGTTGGCAGCTAATTTACAGAGTCAACAGAACTTTTTTCACCGACAAACTGCAATTCAAGAGTCAAGTACCAAGGCAAGTTAGGCGAGGGCGTCCGTGGCGAGTTTGTAGAGCGCGCGGTCAGGACAATCCATCCATGATTTTGCGGAGTTTAACACAAGTAGATATTATTGAGCTTGAGTATTTCGTTGTGTAATAATATGTTTTGAATGTTGAAAGTGATTCCATTTTTCAATAAATGTTGATTTCTTTAACTTTGCACCTTCGATTGAAACTTATTAAAAACAGACGCAATCTTGATAAATCACAGTGCGTATGTTATTTTAATCTATTTACATTTCCTCATCCCGGTATCTGCGAAATAGTATGTAAATGCCATATCTTGCATATTCCTTGAGACAAATTTATTAACTGATAAGGGCTATTTTTCACATTTGAAAGACAGTTAATAAATTGGGTTGTAGTGTTCTTACTGTGCTATGAGGTTTGCACACACTACATTTAATGCTTTAGTATATCCGGCCCAAACACTCCCTCCAAATGCTCCTGGCCCGGCCCCTCTGTCAAATTTTAGAACCCATTGTGGCCCGCGAGTCAAAAAGTTTGCCCACCCCTGGATTAGAATATAGGATTTGCGTCATGTGTGACATATCGTTATGGTAACCACGCCATGCCTGGATATGAACAGTACAAACAAACACAAGGAAAAACTTTGTCAATAGTTTAACATGATTTATTATAATAGTTTACCTGTTATTCAGCACTTTATCAAACTTGATATAGTGAGTTTAGTTGGCAAGATAGACCAACTGTGGGTTTAGTTGAAAATAAAGACAGGGGGTTGGGGTTAGCCTAGTGCAGGAAAAAATGCTGCATTCCTGAAGCATATGTCTTAGATAGATTTCCTCTCTGCCTGGGGAGTCTGACAGCCATTTTGGTTCCAGACTCAAACCTCTGATTAATAAAAAACAGCCAATCAGGATTATCACTCCTATTTAATCATCTAGTAAACACAGTCGCCTGCTCCATTCTCCGTCTTTCACACACACGCACACACATATTATAGAAAGAAGACAAAACATTTTGATCCCGGACAATCCTACTGTCATGATCATGCTACCATGATAGCAGCTTGGAAAGAGCTAACGATTCCCAGCAGTCAATGTCAACTAGTGCTGTATGCCAGTTTGAATATGCTGAGTGTATGCTGTTCGTGGGTTCTTGCAGCAATGGCACTGCAAGTCAAGCTTGTCGTGTTGTGGACCCAAGTAAGTCCTGTCACTCTTCCTGCAGCAAGCCTCACAAGCTTCACTGTCCCCTTTTGTCCTCGACGCTCACATTTCCAACCCTGTTGTTGCCACCGCCACTGCTGTTGTTGTTGTTTTGTACTGTATCTGTACTCTCTCTGTATATGGGTGTTACGTGTTTTTGTGTCCCCACCCACGCCAAACATGTGTTCTCTTACCTCTTCTCTTCTGTTCCTCACAGCATGTGATTGCCATCCCGTGGGTGCTGCTGGCAAAACCTGTAACCAAACCACGGGTCAATGTCCCTGTAAAGACGGCGTGACTGGTATCACGTGCAACCGCTGCGCTAAAGGCTACCAGCAGAGCCGCTCGCCCATTGCCCCCTGCATAAGTACGTGGAACCCAGCCTTTCCTAGTTGCCTGAACTTGCCTCACCAGCCACCAGCCACCCATATTAAAACCTTTGATCGAGATATGACTTTTGCCCATTCCATCTCTATGCTTGAAACTTTCATACACACCTCCACAAAGAAACTTACAAAAAGGAACAAACTCACTCAACTAACAACCGACTACACCCACCCACCCACCCTCCCTCCCTCCCTCCCTCCCTCCCTCTCTCCCTCTCTCCCTCTCTGTCCTGGCCTGACAAACACACACTACATGGCACAGAATCCTACTCTTCTTCTTTCTCTCTTCCATTGGTTTCCTCAGACAAGCATTTAGTCACAGTGTTCTGACCAACCGGTAAATCTGAAAGTTAAAATAAACAAATCATCCCCCAGAATACTCTGTGAAGCCTCAACCTCTCCATGTTGACAGTCCCCATAAATCCAACAGTGCCAAGTCCAGGTCCAGAGCCTAGTTAACGAACACCAACTTTAGGATCCACCAGTGTCCCTCATTGGCTGAACAGGGAAAAGGGCCAATGACCAAGGGCAATCAGCATCTCAAAACAAAAATAAAATGGCTGCCACTTTAGCTTAATTATTTGGCATTTGTTTTCAGACTCCCAAACAATACATTTTAATTGCTGATTTTGGTCAATAAAATTATGATTCAGAGGTAAAATAAAAGCTATTATGAAATGAATTCTTCCGAAGGGATATTTTTGGCCAATGTCCAAGCCAAGGGGATAATTAAACCTACAAACTCCATTGGAATCGGATATCTTTGATTTTCCTGGGAAAGTCGCGCCACTCAGTCGGAGGTGTGAACCTTGGAGATGCTGAGGTCCCAGCGATCAGATGGGATCAACACAAATATTTAGTTTCTTCAATAATTGCTAAATAATCTTTTTTAAAGCCCTTCCCATTAACATTTAGCGATACTAAAACCTCCTGCCAATTTCAGTTTTAACAGGGAGGGTTAAAATGTCACATCTCTGACTTCATATACTTTCCAATGTAGAGGGTCGTAAATCAGACCATACGAGTCGATTATGAGAAACAGGCTCATTATTATTATGTGATCTGGCACACGTGGCTGAATCCTGATCGGCTATCAGGGCTTGGCAGGTCGATTAGCAGTGACACAGAGTAATCAGTAGAGAGTAAAAACCACATGGCCTCTGGCAGCAATTCTTTTTCTTGTCACAAGACAAATGCTTGCATTCTTAATGAGAAAAAAACAAATTAGGCCTGTATAAATTAAACAATTAAGGGAAAAGGGATACCTAATCAGTTGCACAACTGAATGCATTCAACCGAAATGTGTCTTCCGCATTTAACCCAACCCCTCTGAATCAAAGAGGCACAGGGGGGCTGCCTTAATCGACGTCCACGTCATCGGTGCCCGGGGAGCAGTTGTTGTTGGGGGTTAACTGCCTTGCTCAAAGGCAGTACGGCAGCAACCTTTTGGTTACTGGCCCAAAACTCTTAACCACTAGGTTACTTGCCGCCGCTATGATTAGTACACTTTTAGATTCATAATGTTTATATACAGTATACAGTACTAGACTATACTACATGATTGGGATAAGTCCTAATCAAATCAGAGGCGTTGAGCAAAAGACTTGATTCTTTCTTCCTTTACCACACAGAATCTTCATCTACAGTGGCGTGCAAAATTATTCACCCCCGTTGGCATTTTTCCTATTTTGTTGCCTTACAACCTGAAATTAAAATACATTTTTGGGGGGTTTGTATCATTTGATTGACACAACATGCCTACCACCTTGAAGATGCAAAATATTTTTTATTGTGAAACAAACAAGAAATAAGACAAAAAACTGAAAACTTGAGCGTGCATAACTATTCACCCCCCCCCCAAAGTCAATACTTAGTAGAGCCACCTTAAGCTTGGCACATCTAGCCACTGGGATTTTTGCCCATTCTTCAAGGCAAAACTGCTCCAGCGCCTTCAAGTTGGATGAGTTCCTGCTGGTGTACAGCAATCTTTAAGTCAAACCATAGATTCTCAATTGGATTGAGGTCTGGGCTTTGACTAGGCCATTCCAAGACATTTAAATGTTTCCCCTTAAACCACTCGAGTGTTGCTTTAGTAAGGTCATTGTCCTGCTGGAAGGTGAACTTCCGTCCCAGTCTCAAATCTCTGGAAGACAAACAGGTTTCCATCAAGAATTTCCCTGTATTTAGTGCCATCCATCATTCCTTCAATTCTGACCAGTTTCCCAGTCCCTGCCGATGAAAAAAATCCCCACAGCATGATGCTGCCACCACCATGCTTCACCGTGGGGATGGCGTTCTCGGGGTGATGGAATAGCGTTTTCCTTGATGGCCAAAAAGCTAAATTTTAGTCTCATCTGACCAGAGGACTTTCATCCATATGTTTGGGGAGTCTCCCACATGCCTTTTGGGGAACACCAAACGTGTTTGCTTATTTTTTTCTTTAAGCAATGGCTTTTTTTCTGGCCACTCTTCTGTAAAGCCCAGCTCTGTGGCATGTACGGCTTAAAGTGGTCCTGTGGACAGATACTCCAATCTCCACTGTGGAGCTTTGCAGCTCCTTCAGGGTTATCTTTGGTCTCTTTGTTGCCTCTCTGATCAATGCCCCTCCTTGCCTGGTCTGTGAGTTTTGGTGGGTGGCCCTCTCTTGGCAGGTTTGTTGTGGTGCCATATTCTTCCCATTTTTTAATAATGGATTTAATGGTGCTCTGTGGGATGTTTAAAGTTTCTGATATTTTCTTATAACCCGACCCTGATCTGTACTTCTCCACAACTTTGTCCCTGACCTGTTTGGAGAGCTCCTTGGTCTTCATGGTGCCGCTTGCTTGGTGGTGCCCCTTGCTTAGTGGTGTTGCAGACTCTGGGGGCTTTCACAACAGGTGTATATATACTGAGATCATGTGACAGATCATGTGACACTTAGATTGCACACAGGTGGACTTTATTTAATTAATTATGTGACTTCTGAAGGTAATTGGTTGCATCAGATCTTATTTAGAGGCTTCATAGCAAAGGGGGTGAATACATACATACGCACGCACCACTTTTCCGTTTTTTATTATTATAATTTTTATAAACAAGTAATTTTTCTAATTTCACTTCACAAATTTGGACTATTTTGTGTATGTGTATTACATGAAATCCAAATAAAAATACATTTAAATTACAGGTTGTAATGCAACAAAATAGGAAAAACGCCAAGGGGGGTGAATACTTTTGCAAGGCACTGTATGCATGACCGCCAATTCACTGCTATTGTACTCTTTTCCTTTCCTGTGTATCTTATCTTGCCACCCTTTCCTTTTATCTATGTGTTCTCATTCAACTGTATATGTGCTTCTCTGTCCTTGCTTCCCCTCGCTGCTTACACACCTGTTTCGGCGGTTTTATCCCCTTTTTGCCGCCAGTGTAACAAAATGCATTATGTTTTATATCTATTGTTATCTAATGTTACCATCCTGCTCCTTTGGAGATAAGAGGAGCTCTTTTCATGCATGGCTTCATTCAATGTCAACTTCCTGCCTCTGTAAATAGCCTACACGAAAGAGTGAAGGAGAGCTGAGAGAATGAAGTCTTGGATGTAAAACCGCAGATACCTCGCCATGGGGGCGAATAGAGGCGTGAGGGGAGAGACATTACAGATTTCACCCCCCCCCCCCCCCCCCCGATATCGCCCCTCCAGATTTTAAGATTTAATCTCGCTGTTCCCCTTTGATCTGATCTGCCAGGTAGCTCCACCTGTATGGCATTCATATTAGGAAGTCCTCAGTTCTCAGACTTCCTAATATGGATGCTGTACAGCTGAGAGAGTAAATCTCTACAGGCGAAACCTAACTAGTAACCATCCCTTCGTACAGTTACCCCACACAGCACGTCTACATCTACTGAAAAACTGTAGGTTGTTCACTAATACTAAAGCTTGTCTGCTGGAAAATTAACACTCTTATTGTATTGTATACTCTTGTCATATATTACATAACTCTTTCATCAAAATAACGGTTGTCTTTAATTCTATGTCAAATGCATGAAAACATAATGAAGCTAACTTTTGTCTGTGTTTGTGCGGTGTTTTTACCTGGAAACAGAGATTCCCGTTGTTCCCCCGACAACCACAGCCAGCAGTACAGAGGAGCCAGCAGGTGAGTGGCTCCAGTCTCAGTCTCAGTCTCAGTCCGTATCTCTCACTATACTGCTTGTGTGATCCTAATTCCTCTGCAAAATGGGATTATCAGAACATTTGTTGATATCAAACTGTTTAAATTCCACTGGCTACACCTGTGGATACCCATAATGCCTTTAGCTAGGATTTGGTTTACAGTGTGTATTTAGGCTGAACAGAAAACAGAAAGAACCGCTCTCCCTCTCTTCTATCCCCACCCCTTCTAACTAAACATTTCCTTCACGTGAAATGTTAGAGCGAGTACAGTTTAAATTGGATCCCCGTTGCCTTCCCCCTCACTCCCCTCGTTAGAAGTTAATAAATATTAAATCAATTAGCCGTTGCCTTGGGATGTAGCTCCTTTAATCTTACACTCTTCATCCAATTAACTGTGTAACTGGAACGCAGTGGGGTGTTGGCACGGCAACGCTCTGGGCCTTGATATTGTTGATCTGTTGATTTTGTCTCTCTAAGAGGAAAAGAGAGGAATTTGGGGCTCTGGTGCTAATCAGGGAAGCACGCTCTTTCTCAAATTCAGGAGAGATGATACAGTAGCTTGTTCAGAGGGGATTTCTTCCAAATTATACAGCGTGCATCACTCTCCCACCAGCTACTGTCAAAACACAGCAGTACTGTGTATATATCATTTAATGGACTACTTCCTTAGTTAAATCTTATTAAGTAACATGGAGAGATTAAATGGAAATTGATGGAACTGTTATATAAACACCTGTTAAACTTGAAAATGAAGCTAGAGACATGGTATGAGATATAAACTATTCAGGAAAGAATGCTAAGAACTGCATTACAAATGAACAAAGATGGCAATGAAGATTTGTCACTACAAGAACCTGTCAGAGGGCAACACAGGCCACACACTTCTCCTTTGCCCCCGGCTTGTGGAAAGGTGTGGTCATAGCGGTGTTCCTCTCCCAGACAGAGAGAGGAATTGTAGCGTGCGAGAACGCCTGGCAGCTGTTCTCAGACCTCCCGTTGGACGTCTCTGCTGACAGATCAGATTGACAGGGAAGTGAGGTTACTGCTGGTGTTGGAGAGTAAAGCCCCCCCCCCTCTTTGTTTTCTCTTTCCATCACTCCTCTTCTCTTCTGTCCCTGTTTCAGGCTTTTTTTTGTTGCAATATCACCAAATCAATACAACAGGTGTAGGGTGTACAACAACCTTACCGTGAAATGCTTAATTACAAGCCCTTAACCAACAATGCAGTTTTAAGAAAAGACAGTTAAGAAAATATTGACTAAATAAACTAAAGTAACACAATAAAAGGACAATAATAAGGCTATATACAGGGGGTACCGGTACCAAGTCAATGTGCGGGTGTACAGGTTAGTCGAGGTAACTTGTACATGTAGGTACGGGTAAAGTGACTATTCATAGATAATAAACAACGAGTAGCAGCAGTGTGAAAACCAAATAGTCCGGGTGGCCATTTTATTAATTGTTCAGCAGTCTTATGGCTTGGGGGTAGAAGCTGTTAAGGAGCCTTTTGGACCTAGACTAGGCGCTTTGGTACCGCTTGCCATGCGGTAGCAGAGAGAACATGACATGGGTGACTGGAGTATTTGACCATTTTTTGGGCCTTCCTCTGACACCGGCCTTCCTCTGGGCCTTCCTCTGACACCGCCTAGTATATAGGTCCTGGAAGGCAGGAAGCTTGGCCTCAGTGATGTACTGGGCCATACGGACTACCCTCTGTAGCGCCTTACGGTTGGACGCCGAGCGGTTGCCATACCAGGCAGTGATGCAACTGGTCAGGATGCTCTCGATGGTGCAGCTGTATAACTTTTTAAGGATCTGGGGACCCATCTTTTCAGTCTCCTGAGGGGGAAAAGGCATTGTCGTGCCCTCTTCACAACTGTCTGGGTGTGTTTGAACCATGATAGTTTGTTGGCAATGTTGACACCAAAGAACTTGAAACTCTCGACCCACTCCACTTCAGCCCTGTTGATGTAAATGGGGGCGTGTTCGGCCTTCCTTTTCCTGTAGTCCACCATCATCTCCATTGTCTTGCTCACGTTGAGGGAGAGGTACGCACCGCTGAGGGGCCCGCACCTCTGAGGGTTCCCTGTGTTAAGGGTCACTGTGGCAGATGTGTTGTTGCCTACCCTTACCACCCGGGGGCGGCCCGTCAGGAAGTCCAGGATCCAGTTGCAGAGGGAGGTGTTCAGTCCCAGGGTCCTTAGCTCAGTGATGAGTTTTGTGGGCACTAGGGTGTTGAACACTGAGCTGTAGTCAACAGCATTCTGATATAGGTGTTATTTTTGTCCAGGTTGGAAAGGGCAGTGTGGAGTGCGATTGAGATTGCATCATCTGTGGATCTCTTGGGGCGGTATGCGAATTGGAGTGGGTCTAGGGTTTCCGGGATGATGGTGTTGATGTGCGCCATGACCAGCCTTTCAAAGCATTTCATGGCTACCGACGTGAGTGCTACGGGGCAGTAGTCATTTGGGCAGGTTACCTTCGCTTTCTTGGGCACAGGGACTATGGTGGTCTGCTTGAAATGTAGGTATTACAGACTCTGTCAGGGAGAGGTTGAAAATGTCAGTGAAGGCACTTGCCAGTTGGTCCATGCATGCTCAGAGTACACATCCGCGTAATCCATCTGTTGATCTGTTTAAAGGTCTTGCTCACATCGGCTACGGAGAGTGTGATCACACAGTCGTCCGGAACAGCCGGTGCTCTCATGCATGCTTCAGTGTTGCTTGCCTCGAAGCGAGCATAAAAGGCATTTAGCCCGTCTGGTAGTCTCGCGTCACTGGGCAGCTCATGTCTGGGTTTCCCTTTGTAGTCTATAATAGTTTGCAAGCCCCGCCACATCCGACGAGCATCAGAGCCGGTGTAGTAGAAAAACTCTCTTGGTAGATAGTGTCGTCTAACAGCTTATCATACCTCAAGCGAGCAATACCTCAAGACTACCTTAATATTAGACATTGCGCACCAGCTGTTATTGACAAATAGACACACATCCCCTCCCTAGTCTGGGAGCAACCACAGAGGTTTTCAAAAGGCAAGGGAATCCCTGGCTGGTCAAGAACTCTCGATTTTCAACATCGCTTGATAATTCGCCATAGTTCTCGCTAGTTCCGTCGTCCCTGATTCTCTGCATTTGAGTGAGCATTAACGTGTAGGTGTTCTTGCGGAATAAGAGCTAAAGAACTCCCGTTATAATCGTATTGGTTAAACTGTGTCATCGGACCAATGTAAACATCATTATAGAGGAAACGTATAATGATACTGACCCCGTAACTCCGTATAACGTAATCACCTGGGGGAATTCCTGTACATACAACTTGAATGGGGCGACATACTATGAACATTCTATAGAAATGGGAGATGTTGAAATCAAGCAGATTGGTGCGGCACTTTGACTGACAGATTGTATCGGTCACGTCAGATTCCTGGGTAGACGGACAGAGGGCGGGACCACCCAGGCTTCCAAACCAGAGGATGCATAGCTTCATACATTACTGGGTCTGGACTGAGCCAACCACTGGATGGCTTAGTACGTGGACAAATGGGATCTCATCCAATACATGATTGGTGACAGATGTGGTTGTTCTTATCAGGGCCTCACCACCAGTCCCCCAAATGAGTGCCTATGTCGTTAGTGAAGCATATATATACTGAAAAAATATATAACATGCAAAAATGTCAAAGATTTTACTGAGTTACATTTCATGTAACGAAATCATTCAATTGAAATAAATAAATTGGGCTCTAATCTATGGATTTCACATGACTGGGAATACCAATATGCATTTGTTGGTCACAGACACCTTAAAAAAAAGGTAGGGGCGTGGATCAGAAATCCAGTCAGTGTCTGGTGTGACCACCATTTACCTCATGCAGCACCACACATCTCCTTCTCATAGATTTGACCAGGCTGTTGATTGTGGCCTGTGGAATGTTGTCCCACTCCTCTTCAACGGCTGTGTGAAGTTGCTGGATATTGGCGGAAACTGGAACACATTGTCGAACACGTCGATCCAGAGCATCCCAGATATGCTCAATGGGTGGCATGTCTGGTGAGTATGCAGGCGATGGAAGAACTGGGACATTTTCAGCTTCAATGAATTGTGTACAGACCCTTGCGACATGGGGCTGTGCATTATCATGCTGAAACATGAGGTGATGGCGGCGGATGAATGACACGTCAATGGGCCTTAGGATCTCATCTCTGTGCATTCAAATTGCCATCGATAAAATCTCAGACGACGCCACAGGTGAAGAAGCCGAATGTTACATGTGGTCTGCAGTTGTGAGGCCGGTTGGAAGTATTACCAAATTCTCTAAAATGACATTGGAGTCGGCTTATGGTAGAGAAATGAACAATACATTCTCTGGCAACAGCTCTGGTGGACATTCCTGCACTCAGCATGCCAATTGCACGCTCTCTCAAAACTTGAGACATCTGTGGCATTGTGTTGTGTGACAAAACTGTGTGGCCTTTTATTGTCCTCAGCACAAGGTGCACCTGTGTAATAATCATGCTGTTTAATCAGCTTCTTGATATGCCACACCTGTCAGGTGGATGGATTATCTTGGCAAAGGAGAAATGCTCACTAACAGGGATGTAAAGAAATGTGTGCACACAATTTGAGAGGGATAAGCTTTTTGTGCTTATTTCAGCTCATGAAACCAACACTTTACATGTTGCATTTATATTTTTGTTCAGTGTATAGAGAGAGAGACATACAGACAGATGCAGATATATACATTGTTTTATCTAGATGGAGAGACTTTAAGTGATGAGTCATGACATTATTTCTACTTTGGTTTGTAAGGTAGGACTAAAGGAAAAGAAACCGGCATGCTTGGGGTGGGCTGATTATAGGCGAGGCTGGACAGCTGTGCAGCAGGTGCCTCCCCCCTACCCCAACCCCATCGGAGTCGGTTGAGGGAAGTGGGGGGGGTATTCATTTGTCTCCAGCGATGTGTTCTGGGTTCCCCACCTCCCTGAGTACATGGAGGGGTGGAATGCATGGCGAATATCTCGGACGGCAAGGCCCAGACAAAACACATATTGTGCGGTTAGGTCACGGATAGTGTGAGTAGTCACTCCCCCTTGGTCCTTGCCTGACAGAGATGTCTGTAGAGCAGCGGAATGTGGAGGAGATTATAACAGCTGAGCCGACCACCATAATATCCACCAGTGACCACAACCAGGGTGGTATTAATTAGGCACGAAATGGAAGAAAAACAGTCATAATCGTTATAAAACGGGGAGTTACTGTCGAAAGACATCCAATGAGAAGCGTTCGTTTTCGGTTACAAAACGTTTTGGGGCGGTGTGCTCTTATGAACATGATCCAGGAAATGGGCCACGATGATGATGATAAGAAAGACTTGTTTTTTTTGTGGCTGGAATGGTTCAGGATTTGCGGTGAGACCCTCCCTGGATATTTGGGACATGAGTCTCTCTCTGGATCCACGCTACACACCCTGTTAAAACTCTCTGCTGCCTCACTGGGCTTTAGTGTTGTGTCATGGGATTTTATTACCTGCTCCGAGTTTAATATGAGAGAGAGAGAGATAGAGAGAGAGAGAGGAGAGAGAGAGAGAGGAGAGAGAGAAACGTTGACCCGAGAGAGAGAGGAGAGAGAAAGAGAACGGGGAGAAAATAGCATCGTAATAGCATTGTATTGGCGTGTCATCATCATCGATACCAAACTCACAATATGATTTATGGCTTGGCAATCTCAGCCTGGCTCTCACAACATGAACACATTGGCATCTGCCTCTCTCACTCTCGTCTGTTGTCTGCATGTTGGGATGGAGCCAGCCTCATTGCCCACTGACTCCACTGAAACTCAATTGCAGTAATAGGGATGACCACACTCTTGTTTTCAGATTGGTTCCACAGAACATGCCGCCCAAAACAAACAACCCACAAAACCATCATGTCATGAATCATAAATAGACGCTTTCGCTCTGTTGTTTCCCAGCTCTGTCGCTCACTGGGATCGAAAACAACTTTCCCCTTACTTCAGGAGGAAGAAAGAATGAATGAAAGAGAGAGAAAGAGGCCGTGTCCGAAATCTGCCTACTACTTACAAAAACTGCATACTGTGTACTAGCCATACTACATACTATTTAGAATGTACTGTTTAGTAAAAATCTATTCAATAAGCAACAAATATCACCATACTGGACTCACCCATACTGAGAATACGTCATCTGATGTACAACTGCACCGTTTCCCGCCATTCTATCATTATGGTGCAGCACGTCTCACCATCAGCTGCTGTCAAACACGCCTGGATCTGAAAAGAGGATTCTCTTCCTCAATAGCACGCAGCAATTTTGTAGTAGATGAAAAGCCGAAACGAGTATGACATCCATACCATTTTTTTTAACATACTATAAAACGTTCTATTTTCACATACCAAAAATACCAAAAATTCCTACTGTTTAGAACGCAATTATGGGTATTTGGACGCAGCCAGTGTTGTGTTTGAGACCACCTGAAGTGAGACCGATTCAAGACCAAGACCGGAGCAAATCGAGTCCTGGGCTGGAGGGGGGCGAGACCGAGTCAAGACCAAGTCAAGACCGAGACCAGACAAATGCAAGTCCAATTCAAGACCATGATTGTAATAGTGTCATATCGCCACGATAAGAGTTCAAAATGTTCTGTGTTCATATTTCAGAAGAACAGTTTGTTCTTCCTTACACAGCGACAAGACCGAGACACTCAATATTTGGTCTCGAGACGGGTCTCAAGGACTACAACACTGGACACGGCCAGAGAGAAGAAAGAAATGAAGAAACAAAGAAGAAGAAAGAGAGAAAGAAAACTATGAAGAAACCTCTCTTTGGACAGGGTCCAGCCCTACTGCAATGATTCCAGCAGCCCAACAGCCCAGGCACTGTGGCTATAATCTAATTACATGCTTTATTTGCCACAATTTGTCTCTCAATCAGTCTTGTTCACGGAGAAGAAAGAAGTAGGGAGGAGAAAGGCCTCCCCCATGCCCCTATTTACACCTCTTTGTTCCAGCTAAGCAGGTCCCTGTCACTGGGTCCTGTCTAGGTCTTTGCGCTACTTTTATCCATGTAGATAAAAGTCTGAAAAATGTGCCTAGGACTTAAAGACTGTAAGAGGGTGTCAATCAATCTCTCCCACTGCTAAAGAAGCACAGACACATCCAGGCGGCAAAGGAGCGTCTCTCAGCGTTTCTCCTTCCTCGCTCAAACAACCGAGAAACAAAGGGGACTACACCTCCCAGTAAGAGAGCGTAGAGAGGAGATGGAGAGAGGGGATGGAGAGAGGAGGCGCGGAGGGGAGGTACACAGAGCTCAGTGCCTCTGGACTAATTCCACTTCCCCTGACTAGAGTGTCCCACACAAAAGGTACATTTGTCCTCGCGGTGGGGGACTGCCTGGTCCTGTATGGGGATCTGGGGGTGCTCGTCTCAGGAGTACACTAATGGCCAACGAGAGCTATCAAAGGAAAGTATCATGATGCCATCAAGAGGGTTTATGGGAAAACAAAAGCAGCCTTTTCCACAGGCCCGGGTCGTCATTTACATGGGAATCAGGCGCCGCTCTGCCTAGTATAGACTCCTCAAGTTCATCTACTGTGCCATTTTTCCCCTCACAACTACCTTCTCCAACCCCATCGGCTGAGACGATTTTGGGTTTACTTGAAATCCCTCACCCCGCCAACCAGCTTCGTCCTCTTCTAGTGTCCCCCCCAGCCACTCTCCCGCCCTCCTCTACTTTGGGTGCATTTTTCCTCGTTTCAGCGTTACCCAGGCAACCTCATTCAGCCAGAATATAAAGGGATGTATAAGGCAGGCATGGAGCAAGGACCTGGTCACAACAATGAAGTTTGTTCATATTCAGGCTGGCTGAAAGGTCTTATCCTTCCTCCTACCAGCCCATCACCCTGCTTAACACATCACCCCCTCCTCTACTCATCCTTCCCTCTCTCTCTCTCCCTTCATCTCTCACTTTGTGAAAATATAGCACTATTAAAACTTTTTCAGAGGAGAGTTTAGAGGGAACTGTGCCGATACAGTACTCTGGATCCAATTTGTGTCAGTTAGAGAGTGAATAAAGGGAAACAAATTATTTTAATTTCTATGTTTGGCCTCGCGTCATGCACTCTTTACTGAAGGTGACTGGCTGTGTGACAGGGCAGCGTGGGGCAATCAGGAAAGCCTTGGCACCTTTTCTGTCTGTCAAGGTTAACTCAGAGAAGTGGGCTGTGTGGATATACACTTAAAGTCCCAGTAATTCATCACAAACCTGTACACTTTCCACATTACCTAACCAAACTGAGTTAAGGCAAGCAGTACTACTCTGGCCTGATGCATCTACCATAGTTGCTAAAACTGTGTTGGAATAAACTAAATATCTGAGCCAGCACAGTACAGTTCAGGGGCCTCATTTATAAATGTTGTGTACATATAAAATATACCCCTAAACATGCCTGCTCCCATTTTCCCGTAAAAGTTGCCATTTATAAAAACAGAACAAACTTTTCTTGTGGTTGAAGTATTGTATTGCAAACATGCAAGTGTTGTGTGCAAAATCGGGGATATGATGACATGATTTTTCCCCAAAACCCCCACAAAAAAACTGGAAAACACAACAAGATGCTGCCATTTGCCATTAGTGAGAAGAGTGAAAATCAATGTATTTTATTTTTGGAATCTAAAATAATTTGACATACAGTACCAGAAAGTAGTCATACCCCTTGACTTATTCCACATTTGTTGTGTTACAGTCTGAATTCAAAATGGATTGCAAAGTGAAAACATGTTTTTAGAATTTTTTGCAAATGTATTGAAAATTAAATACAGAAATAACTAAATTACATAAGTATTCACACCCCTGAGTCAATACATGTTAGAATCACCTTTGGCAGTGATTACAGCTGTGAGTATTTCTGGGTAAGAGCTTTGCACACCTGGCTTGTACAATATTTGCCTATTATTCTTAAAAAAAATGTCAAGTTTGATCATTGCTAGACAGCCATTTTCAAGTCTTGCCATAGATTTTCAAGACGATTTAAGTCAAAACTGTAACTAGGCCACTCAGGAACATTCAATGTCGTCTTGGTAAGCAACTGTTTTATTTTATTGTCATTCTGAAAGGTGAATTTGTCTCCCAGTGTCTGTTGGAAAGCAGACTGAACCAGGTATTCCGTTAGGATTTTGCCTGTGCTTGGCTCTATTCGGTTTCTTAGTCCTTGCCGATAACAAGCATACCCATAACATGATGCAGCAACCACCATGCTTGAAAATATGAAGAGTGGAACTCAGTGATGTGTTGGAAATGCCCCAAACATAACACTTTGTATTCAGGACAAACAGTTTATTTCATTGCCACATTTTTTGCAGCATAACTTTTGTGACTTGTTGCATACAGGATGCATGTTTTGGAATATTTGTATTCTCTACAGGCTTCCTTATTTTCACTCTGTCAATTAGATTAGTATTGTGGAGCAACTACATCCTCAGTTTTCTCCTATCACAGCCATTAAACTTTGTAGCTGTTTTGAAGTCATGGTGAAATCCTTGAGCGGTTTCCTTCCTCTCCGGCAAATGAGTTAGGAAGGACGCCTGTATCTTTGTAGTGACTGGGTGTATTGATATACAATCCAAAGTGTAATTAATAACTTCACCATGCTCAAAGGTATATTCAATGTCTGTTAATTGTATTTGTTTACTCATCTGCCAATACGTGCCTTTCTTTGCAAGGCATTGGAAAACCTCCCTGGTCTTTGTGGTTGAATCTGTGTATGAAATGTACTGTTCGACTGAGGGACCTTATAGATAATTGTATGTGTGGGGTACAAAGATGAGGTAGTCATTCAAAAATCATGTTAAACATTATTATTGGACACTCCTGAATTTATGTAGGCTTGCCATAACAAAGGGGTTGAATACTAATTGACTCAAGACATTTCAGCTTTTCATTTTTAATTCATTTCTAAACATTTCTAAAAACACAATTCCACTTTGACTTTATGAGGTATTGCATGTAGGCCTGTGGTTATTTTCATAACCGCTGCAGAATAAATTCCTCCTATTTTCTAGCCATGCTCGGTTAATTTTCCCGAAGTAGCGATACAACAAATAACGATGCATCTCCCATTTAATTAGGCCTAGTAGCCTAAATAGATTATCTGTTTTTTAAGCTAAACTTGATTTTTGCCTGAGTAACCTCTGGTGGCAGAGCATTCCATGATGACATGGCTCTATACATACTGTACAGTACCTAGCCTAAATAGATAGGCTATGTACAGTGCCTTCAGAAAGTATTCAGACCCCTTGACTTTTTCCACATTTTGTTAAGTTACAGCCTTATTCTAAAATTGATTAAATTGTTTTTTCCCCTCATCAATCTACACACAATACCCCATAATGACAAAGCAAAAACAGGTTTAGAATTTTTGCTAATTTATAAAATTAAAAAAATGTAAATATCACATTTACATAAGTATTCAGACCCTTTACTCAGTACTTTGTTGAAGCACCTTTGGCAGCGATTACAGCATAGAGTCTTCTGATGCTACAAGCTTGGCACACCTGTATTTGGGGAGTTTCTCCCATTCTTCTCTGCAGATCTTCTCAAGCTCTGTCAGGTTGGATGGGGACCGTTGCTGCACATCTATTTTCAGGTCTCTCCAGAGATGTTCAATCAGGTTCAAGTCCGGGCTCTGGCTGGACCACTCAAGGACATTCAGAGACTGTCCCGAAGCCACTCCTGTGTTGTCTTGGCTGTGTGCTTAGGGTCGTTGTCCTGTTGGAAGGTGAAACTTCGCCCCAGTCTGAGGTCTTGAGCGCTCTGGAGCAGGTTTTCATCAATAATCTCTCTGTACTTTGCCTTGTTCATCTTTTCCTCAATCCTGACTAGTCTCCCAGTCCCTGCTGCTGAAAAACATCCCCACAGCATGATGCTGCCACCACCATGCTTCACCGTAGGGATTGTGCCAGGTTTCCTCCAGATGTGACGATTGGCATTCAGGCCAAAGAGTTCAATCTTGGTTTCATCATGCCAGAGAATCTTGTTTCTCAAGGTCTGAGAGTCTTTAGGTGCCTTTTGGCAAACTCCAAGCGGGCTGTCATGTTCCTTTTACTGAGGAGTGGCTTCCGTCTGGCCACTCTACCATAAAGGCCTGATTGGTGGAGTGCTGCAGAAATGGTTGTCCTTCTGGAAGTTTCTTCCATTTCCACATAGGAACTCTAGAGCTCTGTCAGAGTGACCATTAGGTTCTTGGTCACCTCCCTGACCAAGGCCCTTCTCCTCCGATTGCTCAGTTTGGCCGGGCTGCCAGCTCTAGGAAGTTCCAAACTTCTTCCATTTAAGAATGATGGAGGCCACTGTGTTCTTGGGGACCTTCAATGCTGCAGAAATGTTTTGTTACCCTTCCCCAGATCTGTGCCTCGACACAATCCTGTCTCGGAGCTCTATGGACAATTCCTTTCGACGTCATGGCTTGGTTTTTGTTCTGACATGCACTGTCAACCGTGGGACCTTATATAGACAGGTGTGTGCCTTTCCAAATCATGTCCAATCAATTTAATTTCCCACAGGTGGACTCCAATCAAGTTGTAGAAACATATCAAGGATGATCAATGGAAACAGGATCCACCTGAGCTGAATTTCGAGTCTCATAGCAAAGTGGCTGAGTACTTATGTAAATAAGGTATTTCTGTTTTTTATTTTTAATACATTTGCAAACATTTCTAACAACCTGTTTTCACTTTGTCATTATGAGGTTATTGTGTGTAGATTGCTTAGAATTTTTTAGTTTTTAATCCATTTTACTATAACAACAAAAAAGTTAACGGTCTGAATACTTTCCGAAGGCACTGAGTTTCTAGTTTTGCTGTAGCAAATGTGATCCCATAGGCAGGGCAGATTATAACATACAGTCGAATTTCACAGGTGAACAGACAGTTGATCTTTTACATTGAAGTATGCATGTACAGTAGCCTACTGTAATAATAAAAAATGGTACGCTAGACAATGTTACAGAATTCACGACAGTCCGGAATATTTTGGTAAAAAGTCGATACAAAACATTGTTGAATTTAAACGTTCTGCTGACAGGTCTAAATTAATTTTCCATTGTTTTTTCTTTCAGAAACTGTCACAATCATTTGCCAAATACAGAATAAATTACTGCAAAAGATAAACATTCTGGCAACACCTCCATAAACATTTGATAACGTTTATTTTTGAATTCTAATAGTTCCAGATTTTACAGCAAATAAATACGTTAATTGTAACCATAAAAGGTGAATGCAGGGCGTTTCCATGCAGAGTTATAATGCACGTTCTCGCGCGCAGTTTTACGACGGGCTGATTTATAACGGGAAACATGCATATGTATGGCGTGCGCCAAGATAATAAATATAAATATTTTTAGATGTACGTATTATTTTCAGAAATTGCACATGCAGATATTTAGTCTGACATTTACGCAATGGTTATAAATGAGGCCCATGGCCGGTCCCTAGCTGTGTCAGGTATTTATTTGTTCACTGTGGAGGAGTGGACACCAGAAAGGGCTTTGGTTAACGCTTCATGGGCCGCTAATTTCCTTCCTGACCTCCCTTTGTCGTGGCTATGACCCCCTACCTCCCCTCCATCACTGGGACCACCACCCCTAGGTTCCCCTATTGCAATAAATGCCCAAGCTTGACACGGCCCTGGGGGGGTCTCGAAGGGGGGGTTTGGGGGGCGAGTTGAAAAGGAATGGGAGTTGGTAAGTCGGTGGGGGCCTGGGGGGTGTATAGGTCTGGAAAGTGGGGTTTGGAAGGACATAGCGGTTGAGTTGACAAGAGAAAGGAGTTGGCATAGCCACGGGAAGATGTTTTGATTTGGTGGTGCAAATTTTTTTATATATATATATACATATTTCTTAATACATTGTTTTTATTAAGAAATATATATATTACATGTTTTTGCACCCCCAAATCAAAACAACATTATTATTTATGTATATATATTTTTATGGTATTTTTTATATATATATAAATAATAAAGCATTGGATACATCTCTAATTGTATTTGCATAGTGGCATACGTTGAGTAGAGGCCATTTGAGGATTTCCACATTAGTTTTTTAGTATAGGTTTGGATTTTATTTTGCCTAATGTCATTTATATGATAGAAAACATTAGCATCATCTTTTTTAATACCACCCCGAAATGACCATAACCGTGACCTGACACTGACAAACTGAGAGCAATAAAAATGATCTGGTCTTGAATGCAAACAATAGCCCAGGCCAATGAAGAGACACACATTTCTACAATATTAGGAGGAATATATATATATACACACAGATTGTACATTATTAGGAGGAATATATGTATATATATACACACAGATTGTACATTATTAGAAGGAATATATATAAATATATATACACAGATTGTACATGATTAGGAGGAATATATATACACACACACAGATTGTACATTATTAGAAGGAATATATATATATATAAATATATATATATAATACCACAGCATTGTTGAGTACTCATTTCTGATTGGTTAGAAGGGAATTCTAGAATGGACATTAAAACCAGATAACGGGACAGTTGGAAAAGATATCAGGGACACCTTGCAATCATTACGCAATATTCATCGACACATGCAGACCGTACTTGCTACAAAGTTACAAAAAGCTAAACCAAAAACCACACATACTGAAATTGTATACATTGTAAATGCAGGTTCAACAAGGGAAAAGTTTTCTAGCTACAGTAGCATTGATTTGTTTTTGCAGAGACATCATTTTTTGGGAGCATCTGATGACCTAACGTGGTGAGTGATGAACATACATTTTCCCGGTCCATACTGTTGCAGTCATGATGCAAGTGGCGCTATGCTGTCAAATCCTCCCGTATGTTTTTAGTTTGACCAGCTGTTTTCAGCAACTGGTATTTTTGAATTCGGTTGTCATATTGCCAGGTTCACTAGCAACAAACTATACTGATCAAAAACATAAATGCAACATGTAAAGTGTTGGTCCCTTGTTACATGAGCTGAAATAAAAGATTCCAGAAATGTTCCATATGCACAAAAGCTTATTTCTCTCAAAATGTGTGTGCAAATTTGTTTACATCCCCGTCACGCCTGCTTCCGCTCCCCCTCTCTGGCGCTCGAGGTCGCCAGGCTGCTTATCATTACACACACCTGTCACCATCGTTACGCGTATCAACGCTTCATCGGACTCACCTGGACTCCATCACATTATTAATTACCTCCCCTATATCTGTCACTTCCTTAGTTTATTTCCGAGTCAGCATTAATGTTGTTATGTGTCCCATGTCCAGACGCTGTTCGTGTTTTGTTTCCTGTCTGTTTCTTCATTAAATATTCACTCCCTGCTCTTGCTTCTCGTCTCCCAGCGTCTGTCCTTACAATCCCTGTTTAGTGAGCATTTCTCCTTTGCCAAGTTAATCCATCCACCTGACAGGTGTGGCATATCAAGAGCTGATTAAACAGCATGATCATTATGCAGGTGCACCTTGTGCTTGAGGACAATAAAGGCCACTCTAAAATGAGCAGTTTTGTCACACAACACAATGCCACAAATGTCTCATGTTTTGAGAGTGTGCAATTGGCATGCTGACTGCAGGAACGTCCACCAGAGAATTAAATGTTAATTTCTCTACCATAAGCTGCCTCCAACGTCGTTTTAGAGAATTTGGCATTACATCCAACCGGCCTCACAACCGCAGACCACGTGTAACCACGCCAGCACAGGACCTCCACATCCGGCTTCTTCACCTGCGGGATCATCTGAGACCAGCCACCTGGACAGCTAATGAAACTGTGGGTTTGCACAACCAAAGAATTTCTGCACAAACTGTCAGGAACCGTCTCAGGGAAGCTCATCTGTGTGCTCGTCGTCCTCACCAGGGTCTTGACATGACGGCAGTTCGGCATCGTAACCGACTTCAGTGGGGAAATGTTCAACTTCGATGGCCACTGGCACGCTGGAGAAGTGTGCTCTTCACCGATGAATCACATTTTCAATTGTATCGGGCAGATGGCGTCGTGTGGGCGTGCGGTTTACTGATGTCAACGTTGTGAACAGAGTGCCCCATGGTGGCGGTGGGGTTACGGTATGGGCAGGTATAAGCTAAGGACAATGAACAGAATTGCATTTTAAATACATACAGATACCGTGATGAGATCTTGAGGCCCATTGTCGTGCCATTCATCCGCCGTCATCACCTCATGTTTCAGCATGATAATGCACAGCCCCATGTCGCAAGGATCTGTACACAATTCCTGGAAGCTGAAAATGTCCCAGTTCTTCCATGGCCTGCATACTCACCAGACATGTCACCCATTGAGCATGCTAGGGATGCTCTTGATCAACATGTACGACAGAGTTTTCCAGTTCCCGCCAACATCCAGCAACTTCACACAGCCATTGAAGAGGAGTGGGACAACATTCCACAGTCCACAATCAACCGCCTGGTCAACTCTATGCGAAGGAGATGTGTTGCGCTGCATGAGGCAAATGGTGGTCACCAGATACTGGCTGGTTTTCTGATCCACGGCCCTACCTTTTTTTTTTTAAAGGTATCTATATTCTCAGTCAATGCGAAATCCATAGATTAGGGCCTAATTAATTTATTTCAATTGACTGATTTCCTTATATGAACTGTAACTCAGTAAAATCTTTGAAATTGTTGCATGTTGCGTTTATATTTTTGTTCAGTGTATTTAGTCAGCTTCTATTCTAGTGTTGATATGCAATGCTATCTCCTCGTAATGAACCATGTCGACTGTCCTGACGAGAAGGCAAACTTTTCTAGCTATGCCAGGCAAAATCGTTATGGATGTATCCAAATGAATGTCAATAGAAAACAGCTTAAACAAACGCAAATGAAGCGACTTTGCAGTTATTCTGGCGGCAGCTGTCGTGACTGTGCTAGCTAGAAAGGGAGAAGAAGGTTGTCAGCGAGCATGGCAACGGAACATATAGAACAAAACAACTGGGTCTCGTCCATAAATATCGAACTAAATTGAGCGAACGACTGGCAGCCAACATTTTATTTCTAAGGTAATGTGCAGATTGTCGGCGTTTATCCCTTACATTTTGGCCTCAGTAGGTTACTAAATAGACTTCTCAGTGGCACCACCCAATGATGAAGATGAAGCCTTGGCCACTCACCGGTGATGGCCGATGCGCTCGTGTCAATAGCCTATCTCAAGATGAGCTACTTTTGAAAAACAGTGCTGTTTGCTCAGAATCACTCAAAATTGCTCAAAAGTTGAGTTTTTTTTTAAGCTTCTACAGACAGATTAGTCTTCTCTTTTTAGCTGTAAGTTTTTATCCCGATTGTATTTGGAAAAAGGCAAACTGACAGCCGCAACCAACCATAGATGTATACTCCATCGATGGCAGTTTCCATTTAGGTCATGACTGGCATCTATTGCTAGTGTACCCATGAGTTTAATAGTCAACCTGCCAGTGTTGTTCTATATTTGGTGAGAGTGATTTCCCAACTGTAAGTGAGAAAACTTAATCCACAGCTATTTTTTAGAAGCTATTGAGATTCTGCGGCTATTGGTGTTGGGGGGCTGGGAGTGCTTCTACAGGCCTTAATCAGTCCCAAACTGGCACTTTGACAGGGGGATGTTGGGTAGTGGTCAGCGTGGGGATTGGGGGGGGTTAATTTGAGTGGTTTTCTGAAGCGGTGGCCTGGTTGGTGGCACAATAAGCAGCAGTCCAGAGGTCCTCCCATCAGAGGGCCGGGGCGGTCGCCTGCAGCCGCGGGACCCTTTTTGTCTGTTTCATTTCTATTGGCCACCACTCCTCTCAATGCACCCATAAGCCCTATTAGAGGAAGACACAATTGAACCTGGCAGATGCGTATCGCAAGTAAGCGCAAGAAATTCTGAAGGAGATGTGGTGTCACTTTTGTCTTTTTTCACAGTTTGTGTTGCTCCCTCTTCAGTTCTTTTAACCTAGTGTGCATCTTATTCTCTCTCTCTCTCTCTCTCAGACTGTGACTCCTATTGCAAGGCGTCGAAAGGCAAACTGAAGATCAACATGAAGAAATACTGCAAGAAAGATTACGGTGAGTTGAGTTCAATCCTCTGTACAGTACAGTCTACAATCCTACAGTAGAAGCTCACGCTGCCCCCTGAGCCCTGGTGGACTTGGGAACTCAGCTAGCTCAAGTAGCTAGCTACATATTTATTTACAACACTCAGCACCAAGCCCAGGCATCCCCGCAGGACAACCCTACAGCTCCTGGGCATTCTAGTGACAGCTTACTCCGGCTTTTCAAGAAAGAAAGTCAAAGGATCAAACAAAGGAGGGGGACAAGCCATCAGAGAGAAGAGCTTAGGGTGTGAGGATAGAGAGGGTGCGAAGGGGAGGGGGGTGTCGGGATGATGGACAGCCCAGCAGGTATTTAAGGGCAAGGCGGATAATGGATAAAGCAAAGTTGGTGTGACGGACAGTTGGGGTGCGCGCCTAAAGGTCCTCATTAAGGGGAACTTAAGGGATGGGTCTTTTCAGACAGGCATTCCTGTGGCCATCCCACTCGGCTGCCCTGGCCATTGAAAAGGTTGAAAGGTTGAAAAGGTGCTTTAGGTGGTTAAGACCCTGGTGAAGGTTGTGGAGGTTTGACCCCGACCTGATTGAAGCCAGTCTGTTAAATCAGTCAACCAAGAAGGGGCATCCTGCCTGAAAATACCTTGGCAGATTGAATGAATGACAGTCCAGGCATTGTTCCTGAGTTTTTGAGGGGTTGGATCCAGGCAGGGTGTCAGGAGGAATCCCCTGTGCCACAAATGAAAAGTGGCTTAAATTCTTTCTCATTGCAGCTCTTTTTATTTTTTATTTAATTTCATCTTTATTTAACCAGGTAGGCCAGTTGAGAACAAGTTCACATTTACAACTGCAACCTGGTCAAGATAAAGCAACGCAGTGCGACAAAAACAACAACACAGAGTTACACATAAACAAATGTACAGTCAATAAAATAAAATTAAGATTTTCTATTTATGTACATGTGCAAATGTAGAAGAGTAGTAGGTAGGTAGGCCATAAATAGGCCCTAGAGACGAAAATAATTACAATTTAGCATTAATACTGGAGTGATAGATGTGTTGATGATGATGTGCAAGTAGAGATACTGGGGTGCAAAAGAGAAAGAGGGTAAGTAATAATATGGGGACGAGGTAGTTGGGTGTGCTATTTATAGATTGGCTGTGTATGGGTACAGTGATCGGTAAGCTGCGCTGACAGCTGATGCTTAAAGTTAGTGAGGGAGATATAAGACTCCAGCTTCAGAGATTTTTGCAATTCGTTCCAGTCATTGGCAGCAGAGAATTGGAAGGAAAGGCGGCCAAAAGAAGTGTTGGCTTTGGGGATGAGCAGTGAAATATACCTGATGGAGCGCGTGCTACAGGTGGGTGTTGTTGTGGTGACCAGTGAGCTGAGATAAGGCGGGGCTTTACCTAGCAAAGACTTATAGATGACCTGGAGCCAGTGGGTTTGGCGACGGATATGTAGTGAGGGCCAGCCAACGAGAGCACACAGGTCGCAGTGGTGGGTAGTATATGGGGCTTTGGTGACAGAACGGATGGCACTGTGATAGACTACATCCAATTTGCTAAGTAGAGTGTTGGGGGCTATTTTGTAAATTACATCGCCGAAGTCAAGGATCGGTAGGATAGTCAGTTTTACAAGGGTATGTTTGGCGGCATGAGTGAAGGATGCTTTGTTGGGAAATAGGAAGCCGATTTTAGATTTAATTTTGGATTGGAGATGCTTAATGTGAGTCTGGAAGGAGAGTTTACAGTCTAACCAGACACCTAGGTATTTGTAGTTGTCCACATATTCTAGGTCAGAACCGTCCAGAGTAGTGACGCTAGTCGGGCGGGTGCGGGCAGCAATTGGCACTTAGTTTTACTAGCATTTAAAAGCAGTTGGAGGCCACGGAAGGAGTGTTGTATGGCGTTGAAGCTCGTTTGGAGGTTTGTTAGCACAGTGTCCAAAGAAGGGCCAGATGTATACAGAATGGTGTCCTCTTTAAGAGGCAATTGCTAAAAAAAGATGGACGTTTATAGATGTGAAAATACTCTACCGTTTGGTAAATGCTTGCCATGCATATGCATATAAAGAAAGGTTCTGCACCACAGTAACTAGTTTGTAGCCATTTGTAGGCGAGCAGGTTTAATGAGTGGTAAAAAACAAAAGCTCTGTGGATCATTGATCCCCAGCAGTGGAGCTCATGTGTGAAGGAGGTGTAGCAGTTAGGGTCTCCAGTGAGTCAGGCATTAGGAGCCCTCAGTGGAGGATTTGGAACATGCACCTCCAATGGAGTGTAACGGGGCCATGTTTCTCCTCTCAGGCCCACGCAAGAGTCAATGGACCCCCATAGGGAGACACACTCTGTCCTGGTGAAGCCCAGTGATGTGTTGTGGTCTTCAGCTGTACAAACTCTTACCCTTATACACTGAAAATAAGTCTGTCTATAAGTCAGAGCTTGTCAGTGCCCACCGAAGACATAGGGGAGAGGAGATGGGGAGTGAGGTGGGACCCTACCCAGGTGCACCCCAGGTGCATGTCATCATAGTGTATCTCACTGTAGCTCAGACTCAGCAGTGTTGAGAGCGCTGCTCAACAAGACAGGGAGTGTCCTCTACCCCCATCCTAGTCTCTCACAGGTGGGCAGGTCTGGCATGCACCGGAGGAGGAGTGTGTAGAGGGGACCTGCTGGTATTGATGAGTGATCCCAGCACCACCCCAGCATGCCTCAGGGAAGGCTGTGACTACATGGTGTGTGTGTGTGTGTGTAATGGTCCACAGCGGGGTTAGGGTACATGCTCCTGGGCTTCAGAGCAGGCTATAGTAAGGGAACCCCCACTGTTTTACTCTTACTGTTCTCCTCAATGACCAATTATAGGCAATTTCCTCTGCTTCCCCCTCTGGCCCTCTCCGACATTACCCAAGCCCTACGCAGCCCTCCCTAACCTGCCCTGGGCCCTGGGTCTAATCCACTTTCTCCCTGCCTCGCCATACCTCAGGGGGGCTTTGTACTGATCCTGTACAGGGATAAGACTCGCCTCGCGCTTTACACTTCAGGAAGGTTTACTGGAGGGTCCCGGAGTGGCGGAGAGCATTAGGAGTCCATTGTCTCGCTGTGCCTTGGGCCTATGCTGGATAATATGCAGACACACTCCAACCCCCATAGAGAACCACTTGGATACAGCAATTTCTCCATACAAAAGGCCTGAAATGACAGTGGAACAGGGCTTAACAATAGGTTAAGTTATTTACAGTTTGGTCTCTCAGGGTTTCATCCTGTGTTGTTGTGCAAACATAAACAGAGAGCGCCTTCCAGTGGTGACACCAGGGAAGGACAGGGTGACAGAGGGCACCAATAGGGTTCACCACCAGGTCAACAGCCAGTTCAACCAATGCCCATGCTAATAGTAACAGTAAAAGACACCAGGAATGCTAATGCTAGCAGAAAAGGACACCAGGGCCCTATTTGATAACCCTGTGATCTACCATGCATGGAGTCAAATCTGCAGTGCAGTGCAGGACACATCTCATTTGGACCCATTTAGAGAGCCATTACATTCACGCTCAGTGATAGTCAGTTTGTGTGTATAGGAGGTTAAGCTAATGACCCCTGGTTTAACGACTGCTGTTACATTTTAAGGTGATCTATGCTGCTTTTGAGAGCTGTTGGTGAGCAATAGAACATATTGTCAATGTAGTGCGCTCTCTCCTTGATCCTCTCAGTAATAAATCATACTATCACAGAGCCGCTCCCCAAAAACCCATCTCCTCACAGCCCATCCCTGCCTCTTAATCACGTCACAAATCAAATCCCCTGACAACTATAATGGCCGCGGAGCTGGATCTGCTACCGGGCGACTTTGTCTTGACAGCATTTCCCTTGGAGGATACAAGCCTCTGATGGGCGTCTGGTTAGGTTACAGGTCCAGTCTCCTATCCACCGGGGCCGGTTGAGTAGGTAGTTGCTGATGACTCCACTGGAATCAGCGCCAAATGGAGAAACCAACCTCACTTTAAAAAAAAGAGAATAGAACATAACCCTGCCCTTGAGGCTTTGTCAGTTCTGGTGTTTTTAGTGTCCCGTAATGCCGCTTGGACAGTGGAGATCACAGCGTCTCATGGTGCTAGTCTGTGGAGCCAGTAGCACTGACTGGTGACGCACATGGACCAGTGGACACAGAGGACTAAGAGCTAGAGGATTCAGCTACAGACAGCAGGCTACCCGGCGTCAGTACTGCCTGCTTCACTGTCTGTCTGATACCCATACTAGACTTACAGATGTAGGATCGTAATATGAGCCAGTCTCCTACAGCAGGGAAATAATCCTGCAGCAACAGCAAATGTAAATTATGATGTGGATTATAATTAATGGACATTTTTGTATTGTAAGGGAACATCAAATCTGAAATTACAAAGTGTAAATTACAAACATTAGAAACCTTTTTAAAACTCAAAGACGCTACAAGTTTTAAATGTCCTACGTTGCAGGAAACTTCACCTGCAACAGGGTGATTAAATTAAGATCCTACATCTGTAGTGGGAGATATACTGAATGGCCAGAGAGAGAGAGAGATGAGAGAGAGATGTCTAGGCAAAGTTTTTGCAAGAAGGAAAAGGGATTCCATGGGAAATGTCTGACTCGGTCAAACGGAATTATTTTGTCCCAGGGTGACATCGTAACTGTTGCTGTGATCATGGCTTGTCGGTCTAGAGAAGAAGAGCAAGGTCACAGTCAGGATAGCAGGAAGGAATGGAGCAGACGATAAGGACCGGGTTGCTCTCCTGTGCCAAGAGGACATGGATGGGGTTGTAATTGAAGTCTGTGATACAGACACGAACCTCAGTGATAGAGATAGGAATAACAGCACTGTACAGTGTATCCCATTGAGCAGGAAATTTTAAAGCTAGAATTGAGTCAGACACAAAGACATAACAAAAAATACATTGTAAATAACTCGTCACTTAAAGTCTCTCTCTCCCCAGCTGTCCAGGTGCACATTCTGAAGGCGGACAAGGCGGGCGAGTGGTGGAAGTTCACCGTCAACATCATCTCTGTCTACAAGCAGGGCGAGAGCCGCATCCGCCGCGGCGACCAGTTCCTGTGGGTCAGGGCCAAGGATGTGGCGTGCAAGTGTCCAAAGATCAAGACCGGGAAGAAGTACCTGCTCCTGGGTAACAATGAGGATTCTCCAGGGCAGTCTGGAGTGGTGGCCGATAAGGGCTCCCTGGTCATCCAGTGGAGAGACATATGGGCCCGTCGGCTGAGGAAGTTCCAGCAACGCGAGAAGAAAGGCAAGTGCAAGAAGGCATAGGCGGAAAGTACGGACGACGCCTGGAGCGAGGGAATGGAACACGGGACAGCAGAAAGGATGAGTGGGTGTTGAAAAAGGACGAGAGGAGAGAGAGGGAGACTGAGGAAGGACAGAAAGGGCCTGTGCGTTGTCGCTACTTTTTCGAGTAGAAGCATGAAGAGAATATTATTGAGAAGATCTTTTCTAGTGGACTTTTGTGAAGGAGCTCACGCTGCAGGTGTCATTGCTTCGTTGTTTTTTCCTTCGAGATTTGTCTCTGTGGATTTGCCAAGTTTGCACCTATTACCAGTATATATAAAGTTATTTGTGTTTTCATTTTTTTCATATTGATATTTCATAACCCTATTTTATGAGCATTTTGTGCTGGTGCGAAGACACCACAAATCAAGCCACTGCATTATCACAAGCTCTGTTTTCTGTTGTTTTTAGGGTTAGCTAATAATATCAGTGACAAACCAGCCTGCATCGTCAAACTTCAACTTTTTGTGTTGAAATTGTGTATCCTATTGGCAGTACAGCAAAAAGTGCCATAAAATAACATTGGTTCTGCGCCTTGGAAATGCACATTTCATGTATTATCAAATAAGTTGCCTTTCGCTTCACCCGGTCGTATGTGTATGTAACATAAAACGCACAGTAACTAGCTATGTTTTTTATTATATCACGGGTGTGACATATTGTACATTTGATTGAATGTTGGCCCCTAGATGCAGACAGTGAAATGGGAAGAAAGAAAATGAATGTCCATTCTTAAAGGTGTACAAAATATTTGACTCCAGCATTGTTAACTAAGCTTAATCAAGGATATTATTTTAAATCTACACATTTTTCTTTGTCCGCTTTCAGTATTCAGAATGATCTGAAATGAATGAATGTTCATTGTGGTGATTAACACACTCTTGTACAGTTTCAAACTGCATGTCAACCTGTCTCCAAAAAGGATGGTTATTATGTCAAATACATGGCGTCCATATTAGGACAGCGTCAGATGAGTTGATGTCCTAATATGGACACCGTGTCCTTACTCTCTTTTTGACTGGTGCTGCTGTCTAATTTCATGGTTAGTGTTTTTAATAATACTATTGCTGGATTCCCAAGAAGATGACGGACTGCATTCAAAAGGTCTGGGATTTCACAAAGACTCCTGCTATTAGAACAATAACAACCAGATTTCAATTTAGGATCTTCAATCTGTATTTAGGATCACTTGCTTTAATATTTTATTAATGTTTGGTTCAATTATACTGAACAAACATAAGTGCAACATGCAACAATTAACGATTATACTGAGTTACAATTCAATATAAGGAAATTAGTCAATTGAAATAAATGAATTAGGCCCTAATCTATGGATTTCACATGACTGGGCAGGGGCGCAGCCTTGGGTGGGCATAGGCCCACCCACTGAGGAACCAGGCCCAGCCAATCAGAATGACTTTTTCCCCACAAAAGTGCTTTATTACAGACAGAAATTCTCCTCAGTTTCATCAGCTGTCCTGGTGGCTGATCTCAGACAATCTGGCATGTGAAAAAGCCAGATGTGGTGGCTTATGGTAGAGAAATGAACATTAAATTCTCTGGCAACAGCTTTGGTGGACATTCCTGCAGTCAGCATGCCAATTGCATGCTCCCTCAAAACTTGAGACGCATGTGGCATTGTGTTGTGTGACAACACTGCACATTTTAGAGTGGCCTTTTATTGTCCCCAGCACAAGGTGCACCTGTGTAATGATCATGCTGTTTAATCAGCTTCTTGATATGCCACACCGTTCAGGTGGATGGAATATCTTGGCAAACAAGAAATGCTCACTAACAGGGCGGTAAACAAATGTGTACACAACATTTTTGAGAAATAAGCTTTTTGTGCATATGGAACATTTCTGGGATCTTTTATTTCAGCTCATAAAACACTTCACATGTTGCGTTTATTTTTCTGTTCAGTATATATTTAATGATCGAGTGATTTAGGATTTAGGAGCCAGTCCTTCTAAGAGACAGAAAGCAGTGCGTTTTTTCCCCATGTTGCCGAGATTTAGTATATAGATGTTTTTTTATTTGATATTGAAGGTGTACATTTATGAAATATGAATTCACATTACTATTATAATACAGTACACATGCTTTACACAAAACCAAAAGGAAGCATTTGCAATGATGTGAATAAAAAACCTTATCATACCTAAGGTTTCAAATAGATTAGCTACAACACTAGGCCCTGTGTGTGGACAACACAAATCTAATCGTTTTCAGAGAACGTTAACCAAGCAGTGAGATATTGGTACATATTGAATTGAAAGTGTTACAATGTACATATTTATACGACCTCTCCCTAGGAACAATATTTCCTAATACTGTAGGCTATTCACCAATCGGCACAGAATTGTTTCTGTGTAGTATTAAATTCACCCTATTTTGGATGGCAATTTTTTTTTTTATCACAATGTGTAAAGCATTTGTAATTGAAACAAGCCTCTTCCCCAAGGTACTAAAAAAGGGATTGGCAGTCAACAATAAAAAATCTGTATAGGTAGTATTTTTATGTGAAAATGATCTAGATAATACAACTATTATTAACTTCAATTTATTGATTGTAGATTTTAGCAAAGAGAACGGACAGAGTGCACACCTAAGAACAGTATTTATGTTCTTGTTGTATTGAGGCAACAGAAATGGAAGAGTGCAGTTTACCTCTGACGGACAGTGAACTGTTCCAAACATTATTACACAAGCATTATTAGTCAGCTCTCTAAATTCTTGCTTCATACCCCCCCCCCCCCCCAACTTAACCATCCATAGACCTCACCCTTGTGCATAAGATATACATGTTACATGCTGGACTGCCTGCCACTCTAGAGTTCTTGAAAATTCTGTCTTGAGTGGTGTACGGCATCCATATTAGCAAGTCATCAGATTTCAGGCAAAACTGCCAGTGGTCTTCCTAATATGGAATTCCTAATATGGATGCCGTAGCAGCAGCTATTCAACAGCTGCAGACATTCTTCAATGTCTCTTACAAGGCTGTCAAATTAATTAAGTTCAGAACGATTCGAAGAGGGCGAAACGAGGACTAGGAGGGGAAAAAATCATGTAATTCAATCCCCTGATTATCCCCAAATGAATTAAAACCACATCTTTCTTTTTTTCAAACCAATCAGATGTACATTGAGGGTCTGATTGCCAGCATCTGTGTTCCATACTGTTTCTCTCTGTGTACAGATCAGTCATATAAATACACATGCTTTGTGCTGGTGTATTGAAATATACAGATGACATATTACACGTATTTATACATATATTTACATGTTACTTCCTTTCATCGTTATATCCATACTCGTGACATTAAATGTAAATGTATTTCTGTTTGGCACATAATATATAATCAAACCTCAATCGTTTTTTCCATTCTGTCTCTGTATCCCCATGATGTAAATTTTAGATCAGTTTTCCAAGCAATGGATTGACAATGACCTCCGCTTTGATGAAATATGACTACCGCAGACCTGTCAAAACGTTGCTTTTGTAAATGTTGTTTAGCTGTGTTGGCCATTGCGAAACCATTTTTGCGATGTTTGTTTTACGATGTGTACTAATATATTATGGTTATTATATATGGATATATTTAATGACACGAGACATGTGGATTTTATTCTGTCTTTTTTTTTTTTTATTACTTGTTTGTGGTTGTTTAGATGGTCGTGATTTTAAGAAGGAAACAATAACTACTGAACACCAAGCTGGTAGAACTAAATCCAGAATTCAGTTGAAATAAACTCCTGTTAAGTCGCCACTAGTGTGACTCTTTCTTTTTCTCTTCTGCCTCTCTTTCTCTATCGTCTTAAATCATTCAATGTCTCCTTTGGATCTCTGAAACCGGAGTCCTGGGCGTAACATACACACTTCTACCAACAGCTCCATGTGTGACTTAGGGCAGTACAGTCGAGGGCTAAGCATGCTGGGTGTAGATCGAATAGCTTTAGACCACCAAGCTCAGACCAGTAGTGGGATAGCTATGCTGTTCACACGGACCAGTAGTGGGATAGCTAGACTGTTCACACGGACCAGTAGTGGGATAGCTATGCTGTTCACACGGACCAGTAGTGGGATAGCTAGACTGTTCACACGGACCAGTAGTGGGATAGCTATACTGTTCACACGGACCAGAAGTGGGATAGCTATACTGTTCACACGGACCAGTAGTGGGATAGCTATACTGTTCACACGGACCAGTAGTGGGATAGCTATGCTGTTCACACGGACCAGAAGTGGGATAGCTATGCTGTTCACACGAACCAGAAGTGGGATAGCTAGACTGTTCACACGGACCAGAAGTGGGATAGCTATACTGTTCACACGGACCAGTAGTGGGATAGCTAGACTGTTCACACGGACCAGAAGTGGGATAGCTATACTGTTCACACGGACCAGTAGTGGGATAGCTAGACTGTTCACACAAACCAGTAGTGGGATAGCTATACTGTTCACACGGACCAGTAGTGGGATAGCTATACTGTTCACACGGACCAGAAGTGGGATAGCTATACTGTTCACACGGACCAGTAGTGGGATAGCTAGACTGTTCACACGGACCAGTAGTGGGATAGCTATACTGTTCACACGGACCCGTAGTGGGATAGCTAGACTGTTCACACAAACCAGTAGTGGGATAGCTATACTGTTCACACGGACCAGTAGTGGGATAGCTATACTGTTCACACGGACCAGTAGTGGGATAGCTATACTGTTCACACGGACCAGAAGTGGGATAGCTATACTGTTCACACGGACCAGAAGTGGGATAGCTAGACTGTTCACACGGACCAGAAGTGGGATAGCTATACTGTTCACACGGACCAGTAGTGGGATAGCTAGACTGTTCACACGGACCAGAAGTGGGATAGCTAGACTGTTCACACGGACCAGAAGTGGGATAGCTATACTGTTCACACGGACCAGTAGTGGGATAGCTAGACTGTTCACACAAACCAGTAGTGGGATAGCTATACTGTTCACACGGACCAGTAGTGGGATAGCTATACTGTTCACACGGACCAGAAGTGGGATAGCTATACTGTTCACACGGACCAGTAGTGGGATAGCTATACTGTTCACACGGACCAGTAGTGGGATAGCTAGACTGTTCACACGGACCAGAAGTGGGATAGCTAGACTGTTCACACGGACCAGTAGTGGGATAGCTAGACTGTTCACACGGACCAGTAGTGGGATAGCTATACTGTTCACACGGACCAGTAGTGGGATAGCTATACTGTTCACACGGACCAGTAGTGGGATAGCTATACTGTTCACACGGACCAGTAGTGGGATAGCTATACTGTTCACACGGACCAGAAGTGGGATAGCTATACTGTTCACACGGACCAGTAGTGGGATAGCTATACTGTTCACACGGACCAGTAGTGGGATAGCTATACTGTTCACACGGACCAGAAGTGGGATGTTCACACGGACCAGTAGTGGGATAGCTATACTGTTCACACGAACCAGAAGTGGGATAGCTATACTGTTCACACGGACCAGTAGTGGGATAGCTATACTGTTCACACGGACCAGAAGTGGGATAGCTATACTGTTCACACGGACCAGTAGTGGGATAGCTATACTGTTCACACGGACCAGTAGTGGGATAGCTAGACTGTTCACACGGACCAGAAGTGGGATAGCTAGACTGTTCACACGGACCAGAAGTGGGATAGCTATACTGTTCACACGGACCAGTAGTGGGATAGCTAGACTGTTCACACGGACGCAAGCAAGCATCACCCAACCTTTCAGAGCATTTAAAAGCAAGGCTTTTAAATTGACATAGTGGAAGAACGCAGAGTACGCTATAGATACAGTACATTATCCTTAGTAGATTACCAATATTATATACCACTAATGTCTTTACACCAAGGAGTCCACGGATCGTGCTGTTAACTGTAACTGTTGTTTATTAGAAATGACACGGTTGCATTAAGCTAAACTGATTCACATCATGTTAAAAAGTGACACAGTCATACGTGCTATTTGTTTTGGCTGGCATTATCCTACAAACATGATCAAATCCCAAGACAAATGATACCATTAGAACTGCTAGTGGGTAAATATAATAATAATACTTAATATATAGATATGTGAGAGATGATACATGTGAGTGAATTGCTAAGCTAGCAGAATTAGCGACCCGGAACCCCGGACCTCTCAGCCCACAGAGAGAATTAGGAAAGAAAAAGCCCCCCCCTCCACATGGGAGGTCCTACAGTTGGGTCAGTGCTACCCTTCACCCAACCAACACCCACGTAAGAAAATAAAACATTGTTGCTGGTTCCTCATCAGCCAGCGCTCAACTCTCCAAGTGTCGAGGTACAGTAGAGAACAGCACAATACACTCGGTTCTCATACAAGGGGAAAGGAGAGAGGAAATATAGAGGGCGGGAGAAGAGAGGGAGGTGGAAGAGCGTGTGTGTCATTATTAGTGTATGTGTGTGTTTAACAGGACACGGGTGGTGTGTTAGAGGGCTTGGAAGCACTGGGGCCCGTATGTATCAAGCGTCTCAGTGTAGGAGTGCTGATCTAGAATCAGGTCTGCCTTGTCTATGTCATTTTATTCATTGGGATATAAAAGGCAAACCTGGTCCTGTATCAGCACGCTTGATACATACCTGCATAAGTGCCTCTGCGCCTCGTCTCCCCTGTAGGCTCTCCACGCAGTCTCAGTGGTCATGCGACGGACGGTGCGACGTCCAAAACGCTCCCCTCAGCCTCTTCGTTAGGTGGGCCACACAGCAACCACCACTATAGCAATGAGCAGGAGCACGATCACCACCAGCATCCCTGAAACAAGAATGGAAACACAAAGAGAAGGATAAGTACTGTAGGGGGGAAACTCGACAGAAATTCAAACAATCAACAACTTTACAAAGTGTACCTAATGCAGAGTAGTTACAGCACATAGACAGGTAGAGTACATACTAGTTACATAGACAGGTAGAGTACATACTAGTTACATAGACAGGTAGAGTACATACTAGTTACATAGACAGGTAGAGTACATACTAGTTACATAGACAGGTAGAGTACATACTAGTTACATAGACAGGTACAATACATACTAGTTACATAGACAGGTAGAGTACATACTAGTTACATAGACAGGTACAATACATACTAGTTACATAGACAGGTACAATACATACTAGTTACATAGACAGGTAGAGTACATACTAGTTACATAGACAGGTAGAGTACATACTAGTTACATAGACAGGTAGAGTACATACTAGTTACATAGACAGGTAGAGTACATACTAGTTACATAGACAGGTAGAGTACATACTAGTTACATAGACAGGTACAATACATACTAGTTACATAGACAGGTAGAGTACATACTAGTTACATAGACAGGTAGAGTACATACTAGTTACATAGACAGGTAGAGTACATACTAGTTACATAGACAGGTAGAGTACATACTAGTTACATAGACAGGTAGAGTACATACTAGTTACATAGACAGGTAGAGTACATACTAGTTACATAGACAGGTAGAGTACATACTAGTTACATAGACAGGTAGAGTACATACTAGTTACATAGACAGGTAGAGTACATACTAGTTACATAGACAGGTAGAGTACATACTAGTTACATAGACAGGTAGAGTACATACTAGTTACATAGACAGGTAGAGTACATACTAGTTACATAGACAGGTAGAGTACATACTAGTTACATAGACAGGTAGAGTACATACTAGTTACATAGACAGGTACAGTACATACTAGTTACATAGACAGGTAGAGTACATACTAGTTACATAGACAGGTAGAGTGCATACTAGTTACATAGACAGGTAGAGTACATACTAGTTACATAGACAGGTAGAGTACATACTAGTTACATAGACAGGTAGAGTACATACTAGTTACATAGACAGGTAGAGTACATACTAGTTACATAGACAGGTAGAGTACATACTAGTTACATAGACAGGTAGAGTACATACTAGTTACATAGACAGGTACAGTACATACTAGTTACATAGACAGGTAGAGTACATACTAGTTACATAGACAGGTAGAGTACATACTAGTTACATAGACAGGTAGAGTACATACTAGTTACATAGACAGGTAGAGTACATACTAGTTACATAGACAGGTAGAGTGCATACTAGTTACATAGACAGGTAGAGTACATACTAGTTTCATAGACAGGTAGAGTACATACTAGTTACATAGACAGGTAGAGTACATACTAGTTACATAGACAGGTAGAGTACATACTAGTTACATAGACAGGTAGAGTACATACTAGTTACATAGACAGGTAGAGTACATACTAGTTACATAGACAGGTACAGCACATACTAGTTACATAGACAGGTAGAGTACATACTAGTTACATAGACAGGTAGAGTACATACTAGTTACATAGACAGGTAGAGTACATACTAGTTACATAGACAGGTAGAGTACATACTAGTTACATAGACAGGTAGAGTACATACTAGTTACATAGACAGGTAGAGTACATACTAGTTACATAGACAGGTAGAGTACATACTAGTTACATAGACAGGTAGAGTACATACTAGTTACATAGACAGGTAGAGTACATACTAGTTACATAGAAAGGTACAGCACATACTAGTTACATAGACAGGTAGAGTACATACTAGTTACATAGACAGGTAGAGTACATACTAGTTACATAGACAGGTAGAGTACATACTAGTTACATAGACAGGTAGAGTACATACTAGTTACATAGACAGGTAGAGTACATACTAGTTACATAGACAGGTAGAGTACATACTAGTTACTTAGACAGGTACAGTACAAACTAGTTATATAGACAGGTACAGTACATACTAGTTACATAGACAGGTAGAGTACATACTAGTTACATAGACAGGTAGAGTACATACTAGTTACATAGACAGGTAGAGTACATACTAGTTACATAGACAGGTAGAGTACATACTAGTTACATAGACAGGTAGAGTACATACTAGTTACATAGACAGGTAGAGTACATACTAGTTACATAGACAGGTAGAGTACATACTAGTTACATAGACAGGTAGAGTACATACTAGTTACATAGACAGGTAGAGTACATACTAGTTACATAGACAGGTACAGTACAAACTAGTTATATAGACAGGTACAGTACATACTAGTTACATAGACAGGTAGAGTACATACTAGTTACATAGACAGGTACAGTACAAACTAGTTATATAGACAGGTACAGTACATACTAGTTACATAGACAGAGAATTCTACACATTGCCTAAATTCCTCTGATCAGGCTAAGCTGGACAGCCACAGACCAAAGGAATAGGTGGTGGAAAAGCAACCAATAAGTAAACTTGAAAAAGGTAGGCCTAGGCCTTTTTCTAGTTAGCTCAGACCTTTGGCCCTAGCCACTTTTCTAAATCCCTGCTGCGCCCCAGTGTTTAGGCTACTACCCTCATATTACCTGCACATTTTCACCAAGATGACTTAATACATGTTTATATGCAATCTAGAATTGTGACAGGTTTATTGGCACAGATCACGCTGCGGTGGGCATGTGTTCCAGATCTGACTTCACTGGAGAGGGTAATCAATGTTTTTCCACCAATGCTGTGGAGACAGAGGAGACCTGAAAGATTATACTGTAGCTACCTCACACTTAAATCAAAAGCTTTTTACCCCACAGGACCTGAAAATGATATAGACACAGATCAAATTAACGTTTTTATCATGGCCAAGATAATAAAGAAAATATAGAAAAACGATTCAAAAAGTTCAATACCAACATTTATTATCAAGACTGTGAAATAGGTAGTTATTCTGTGTTTGCATATTGGCTTGTTTTATATGGGTTTGAATATCATATGGCTAGTCTACAACCACCGTTCAATGGGTTTTCCAGTTGTCTTGGCTAGCCCGTTGTCATCTAACCTACAGCTGTTTCAAATCCTGAAACCTTCCTAAGGTGTTGGTAAGAATAAAAGGACTGGTGGATGGCTGGTGTCAAGTGTCATGCCTCTCAACCGTGGTCAGCTTTCATGGCAGCTAGGGGGATTTCTCTCCCAACTTCATGCCACACATTACAGTAGATATGGAAAACTATCTCCAAGGACACATCTAGCCACATTTTCCTCTCGCTCTCTCTCTAGTGTTTCTCCTTGAATGGCATCCCCATCGGGTGAAGATTTCAAACAACTGCATCCGGGAGAATCTGATGGCTTGATGGCTGTCGACAGTCTCTGGCTGACTCAAGTTGTCCATGGTTATTTCGCATGCGAGCTGGTATTTTCCCTCCCGGCCTTTTCACTTTTGGTTTACATTTCTTTCATACCTTGGCTTTCTCGTCGTGCATTCTACTCTGCAGCGTAATTGCAGTCTGGTCCACAGGCAGAGATAGGGGGGAAGATGAACCCAAGCTGAACTAATTGCCTGCGTCGTAGTCAGAGTAGAACTCCTAATCTAGGATCAGCCCCCCGTGCCGTCCGTGGAATCTTGTTCATTGTGATCTAAAAGGTAAACCTGATTCTAGATCAGATGTTCTTATGAGACATAGGACTTGGCTAGGAAGCTTGGATGTGGCAGCAGCGAGTCCAAAGGTCTGGATGCCTCGTTAGCTTGGTTGGTTGCGACACTTTCTCCTACTTTTAGGATTTCTTAATTGAATACGGTGGTATGGTTACTGTAAGGATACACTACTAAACAGTTCCAAACTGAGGGAAATATCTCTCTCTCTGAGTTGAGTGAAGGAGATGCAGGCACAACTTAGTGGCTATGCCCATTCACCATACTCTACATGTAACCAATTAATCTTAGTCCTATTTACCCTTCTTCTCCTAAGTTTTTATTTCAAACTTTCAATAAAACAGCTCTGTCTGAAGCCTAGCATGCTAGTCTCCGACCTCTCCGAATGATCATTGGTCGAGACAGGACCTCCCCACTTGATAACTTACACATGTGAGCAGAGGCGCAACAACGTAAATGTCAAGTGGGAACATTCCTCCCAACAGCCCTCATGATGGCTTTTTAAACACCTCACACTTAAGAGAAATATACACACACACGCCAGACAATTAACTACGCTTCAGTGTGAAGGATATTAAAACAGGATAGTATGCTGTCATCTTTACATTCAGCTCGACTTGACGGAGGGCGTAGGCAGATAAACATTCTGAAGTCAAATTACGTTAGACGTTCATGTACTTCGTTGGATAATAAAGTCATCTTCTTCTTCTTCGATATGTTCCCTACCACCCAGTCACCTCAGCCCCCAGACCCCCTACCAACACTCCCTCCCCTTCTCTTTGGGACTGTCCCCATCCCGCTAAGTAACTAAATAAGTTACTCCTGACCCAGTCTCGACGAAGCAATGACAACAATCACATTTGCAAGCCAAATAGATGAGACTACGCTTCGCCATTGAAGCCAAGGGGTCTACAGTGCAGTCAGCAGTCAAAGTGACCCCCCCCAAGAGCTTCAGAGATGGGTAGAGTAAGAAGGATTGGGGTACAACCTTTTTAGCATTTCCCGACATATCGGTAAGACAAATCCTAATTGGTGGAGAAAAGGAAGGGATACGGGTGGAATTTGTATTTATGTCTCTGCCCTCGCCAACACACACACACCTCCCCCGTTCGTACCCTTTGCCTATGGTTCATAGCTCTTTTCGGCCACAAAAGACTCGGCTGACCTCTGACGACCGGTCAAATTTGATGTTAACATGGTTTGCGAGGTCATCACTTTCCTAATTGTAAACCTTTAGGTTTCTCACACCATGGTAGATAGTTATCCTCCAGCAAGTCCATTGTAATATGAATATATCACTTCAGAACACATTGATGAACATCATATTGAAGTGATATACAGTCAAACGAAAAGCTTTCGCAAAGGAATAACACATTTCATAGAAAAGAAGCCGTAAAGCGACTGCTGTTTCAGATCTATTGTTTTACAGCCATCCAATATTCCACTCTTGCCAGCCAAAAACAAGTGGTAAAGGTGATGTAAGCATTTGTAAACGTGACAAACCATGACATTCGGGACCTGTTACTCCTCTAGGTCATGGGATCAACACCGCCATACGTACAAAAATCTTGGATTTTTTTTGTTTTAGTACAACCCTAGATTTGAATGGTTTGTTTCAGTATTTTTTCGGTCCAACACTGAAATGAATGCTAGGGCATGGGAGACTAGTAAAAATGATCATATCGGCATCAAAAGTATTCAAGATTTACTTAACAGGCTTAAAGGGATTCAGTGAAATTAAGTTACATTTACCTACCCTCAATGACAACCCCTCGAAAGCCCTAACAATTCAGGTCTACTTGAGATGCAAGCCACCTGCGGGATTCGAGTCTGTGAGTATGTGTGTGTGAGGTTTCCCTCCAGCCTCCGCAGGCCCATGGGATTAGTCCATTGGAGAGAGGGCTGCCCCCACGTTGCCTGATGAGACACTTAAGCCCTGGGAAACTCACACCACCCTCCTAGGGCCCTTTGGTGCTAAGGGGTCATCTGCCTTTCTAATGCCACCTACCCCCCTCAAAACCTGTTCACTACCCGTTTCCCAGTAAAGGGAAGTGACATTGAAAAGTAGGCTTTACTTTATTGAATCTTTCTATTGGGCAGCTTTAACTTTCTCATTTTGCTCAAAGCTTAAACACGGTTTAAAAAGGCTAACCTCAAGTTAGCTTTAAAAGCTTTAACGTTTTTCTTGTCACCCATATATCCTGGTGAAATCCACAACCGTGTTGTGGTCTGATTGTGGCTCTTCCCCAATAAACCTCAGCACCGTGAGACTGATGACTGGAGGACTTGTAATGTGCTTGTGTCTCGACTCTCTATATGTTTCAACAAGATCCAGGATGTTTCACAAGCCTGCCCTGAGATCCAGTCATGCACCCGTCGTTGCAGGATGGATCCATGGCGATATGTTATGCTATGTGGGTCCTTCCTCCCTTCAGCGGAGAGATGACCCCGAACCATGTTCAGCCCGTGCTCGTCCAGCCTTCAGCTTACCAACTAAACACAAAGGTAGGATGGATTTTCCACAGCGTCCTCAGTCACTCATCTCCTTGTTTTATCTCTGGCAGAAGGTCTAAGAGGTTGATTAAAGATTGACACAACTGCAAACAAAAGCCTCAGGTTCCATCAGTACACGTATAAGAAGATGTGAATTTGCTGGAGGTAATGCATCTAAATACTGCAACTCCTAACAGCTCAAATCCTAACAACAGCAACATCTTATGTTAAATCCTCAAGTTCAACACACATCTTAAGTCAGGATTCTGCCCCCACTGTGCATAATCTGGGATGTTTCTTCTCTTATGAGAGAAAGTATGCTAAGTATGCCCGTCTCCTTGTCAAAGCCAGTCTTTCCCACCCATAGGAGAACTGAAGGAAGACATAACACTCAAGCCTGGGCTTTGGACGAGCTGGGTTCCAAAAACAAATAAAGCCCAGGCTCAGGAATTATCAACACGCACCCAAGAACAAGTGGAGAAACACTCCAAAAGATGTGTGGCGTGTTCTAGTTTCAATTATTTCTTTGCACGAGACAAAGACAAGTGTCAAACAAACCAGGAGAAGAGAGGATGGAAAAAGGAGGAATGGAGCGGGTGGGGACACCCAAACTACCCCCCCCCCCCACTACACAGAATTGTTAAGCATTGGCACTGTAGAGAAGAGAAGGGATAGGGAGAAAACAATGAGAGAACGCAGACAGATATGTGAGAGAGCGAGGGAGAGAGAGAGAGAGAGAGAGAGAGAGAGAGAGAGAGAGAGAGAGAGAGAGAGAGAGAGACTGACTGACTCCTGGGTTAGCACAATGTGCCCAGTGACATTAGTTCTGAGATCTTCAAACAAACCTCCTCTGGGTGTCATGGTGACTGGGCAGAAATGGCATAAACTGTTATATTAGCTGAGCGTTCATCGCATCCCCAGATCTTACTGTTGTATCCCCGCGCCACTGTTCGCCTGTTAGTGGGGGCTCCTGGTGCAACAATGCGACCATCTCCAAGGTGACGGGGACTGGCATTTACAAGGCAAACATAGCTTGACTAAGCCAACAAGCTTTGTCGGACATTCCCGTTCTCGCTGTACGGTAGCTAGCCTAGCTACCTCCCCTCTCTGGCATATCTTTTTCCCAGCAGAGAGAAAGAAGCAGGGTGGCCATTGAGAGAGGAAAGCCAGGCTTTGTAAAGGCTAAAGACCAAAGAGCCGAGTTAAACAAATTAAAGGGGATTGGGGGGGGGGGGGTAATGGTGAGGGAGGGCCCCATTGACACAGCATCACAGCTCCTCTTTAGCTCTGTAAACCACTGAACTCCATCAAAGACTGGTTACAAGAGAGGGTGGTGCTGACTTACTACACTACAGACTGGCGGCTCCTGGGAGTCCTTTGAAAGTGGTACCAAGAAAGGCTTTTTGACTTACTACAGAGTCTGTACTACAGCCTGGCTCTTGGAAGCCCCTTTCACAGAGTAAGGGAATGGGGATTGGATAGGGGGACCTATGTGGGACTGTTTTCTATAGCAGAGAGTAGTAGATGTGATAGAGACAATCCCCACGCCACTGTGTGGTGTTTCGGTGCCATCAATGTCGTTGTTTCTGGTCAATTAAGCAGCATCGAGTCTGCTTCCGGTGGGCACAGCAATGATATTGCTGAATGGACTACGATGGATGGAGCTACTGTGGGAGAACCCAGCTTCAGAGGGTTCTGATAGGAGCTCTTTAACACGATCTTTAACCATCACAAATGACTTACCTGGAGAGTAAAGATTATAGGACTGAGACTCAATATAACACATAACTGGGTGCATTTAGAGTTTGGGTCTGGCTTTCCCATTACCGAAGGTCTATGCTCCCTTTACTAGGCCATTCACAGCACACTGAACTGTACTGAGAGCTGCAGAAAGAGAAAAAGGAGATGGGACCGATGCTTGTAAATCTGGATGAGAGACAGACTTATTACAGTTGGGTTAGGAACACAGAGCAGATCAAATGGCCTGGCAGACCGCAGCGACCCTGGAGAAGAAAGAGAAAGAAGATGTGCTCACCGCAGGAAGCCGACTTAGTCTCCACCAGCTTAACCCTTCGTGTCTCGTTGCGGATCCGGTCATCCGTCTTGTCCACCAGGTGGGTGAGGTCATCGATGATTTCTAAGAGGGAAAGAGAGAAGTGACAAAGTTAGTTGGAACGATGCTTCAGTTCAACATCAGTTAAAGTACATCTCAAAGACCACAAAAATGTAAAAAAATGTTATTATTTTCAGATTTAAGTGACCTCCAACAGTCCTATGCTCTCGGCACTCGCTAATAAAATCACCCTTTATAGAAACGCTATGGACTTGGAAGGAAACAGAGCCTATATAGGTGCTGTCGGCAGCCTCAAACAGCCCTCGAGACAAAAGAGAAGAGCAATGGGGGGAATGTGTGAAAGCACTCTTCTCCCTTTCAAAATGATTCAGTACTTCCTGAATCAATGCTGGCTTTAATCAGTGACTCTACTGTGATTTAACGGCCGCTCGTGGAACAGACGCCAGCCGGGCGCTGCTGCAGTACAGTAGGACTTCCTGTCTTGAAGGCCGTCCAGCTGGAGGCCTGTGGTTCATAACGACGAGTTGCCGTGGTGACACGACAGCCATGGTGGTCCACAACTTCTGGAGACCACCCGAGACCACAACTTAGGTCACTGCCATCCAACACTACAGCGCAGCAAAATCCCAGCAGGCAAAACTGGTTGACATGACGTCATAATGAATGTAAAACTGGTCATTTAAAAAAATGGCATTTCAACCAGTTTTGCGCCCAAGGAAATGCAGTGAGCATTTACATATTAAATCGCTTCACTTGCTGCAAGAGACTGTTTTTGTATGACATTGAGTGAACTGTGTTTCAGCGGCGAGAGCCTTTGAAAATGTTCCCACTGCTGTCCTTGCTATTCAACTCATAGGCGGAGTAAACCAATTACTCAACAATGAAACACAAACATGAAGAAATATCTGAAGAAATATGAGCGAAAAAGTGTCAAAACAGCATGGCTCATTTCTCGAGTTCTACATTAAATTATTTATTGCTAAACAGAATCTAAATGATCCATTTCGTCTTTAGCGTTTGGGGGTATGTCTGTAGATCGAGCTGTGTGGCACTGGCTCGTCGTTTGTTCAATTCAAGCCTCGATGATAGGTCCTCTCCAGTCTCCAGCAAACCTTTGACAGAATAAAAAATTCTAGGGGCACGAACAGTGACGTGTTGTGGACTTTTTTAAACAAACTGAGGCTGAGGAGAAAAAGATCAACTGAACGGACAGAAACTCTGTTCACGTATTACCCATTTTGGCAAGTTGGAGTATTTTCAGGAAAGGAAAGCAAGTCTTTCACCTACAGGCCTCCTTTGGCTGCCAACTCAAACAAGCTGCTTTCTTATTTCCAGGAAACTACCTGTTTTCTGACGTCTGAGACAGACATACATGTCTAAGAGAGGGTTTTCTAGCAAGTTACAAAATTACTCCAATATAATTTGCATCCGTCCTGTGTAACATCAACCAGGCTAAATTATGAAATTCTCACGAGTGAGTTCGAAGGTCATAATCAGACTATTCTTATCTCTAGGTAAGTTGTCTTTCCTAGTTCGAGGCGCCCCTTCGCCAGTGAGAAAGCATGCTTCGGTAAGTGGAGTCATCAGTGGTTGACAAGGGAACCTGCTTTCGGCCCAACTCAGATAATTAAGTTGGAGATAATTTGGGTGAGGCGGGTCAGGCAGCGTCAGTTTTAAAGGGGCAAAGTGCGGAGCAGAGAGGAAAGGGGCGACGGAGAGACGTGAGAGGGCCATGTGTAAAACATCTCCTGGGACATCCACCTCATCCTAGCATGAGGCAACAATTTACGAGCAGCAAAAAAGAGAGAAAGAAACCAAGAGACGGTCTTACAAGTTCGACCAGCTACCCCTTGGGATAGGTACACAAAAAACAAAAAATACACAAAAAACGAACCAACTCGCTTCCCCTCTTCGCATGCCGCGCTCCAGAGACATAATTCCCAATTTCCTAATGCAGCACGTTGCTCCGATACATGACAGCTGCTCCCCCTGGCTCGGACTGGGCCTATCAGCCACACCACAATGCAGGGCCTGTTCCAAAACGAAGGTTGTTTATTTGAAATGCTATTACACTGGATAAACCTCCAAACCCACAGTGTGGGAGAGAGCACAGAGTCATAGGCTCATACTCACATAGTGATGTCATCCGGTGTACTGTAAGTGACGGCTTGCAACCCCCCCCTTCACATTGGTAAGTAGAGGAAGCCATCTTTCTAAACTCTGAGCAGGCACCCAACGCTAGCATCAGAAACAGTGGAACGTGTGCTGAGGTCTATAATCACCGCCCTATCCCGCACCCCCTTTATTTCCTTTTTTCTAAGGGGTGGATCAGCTAAATATTGCCGAAAGAATGTTGCTTCCATCAATGTAATTGTCTGCATCATTTCCAATCCCCCATATATTTTTGGGGTAAATATATATATCCATATACATAGACACATGCATACATATACACATATATACATACACATACCAATATAGACAAACATACTTTGTTTTGAATATTTTTAGAATATACCTTTATTATTCCCCGCAAACCCTACCACCCTTCCCCCAATTGGAGAACCAATAAAAAGTTAGGCTTCTACCTTCAGTTTATACATATTTTACAGACACAATCTATTTTACAATAGTTATATTTTGTTTGTTTTTAGTCCTTCCTCTATTTCTGATGTCCATCCAGTTTGATTTCTATTTGTAACTGTGCTATTTCACAAAAGTTCTGAACCTGTATACATTTTACAGACCCCGTATGTTTTACATTGGTTATCTTGTTATTAGTCCAACCCTTCAGCTCCATTCAACCCCTCCCATCTATCTCTCAACATAATCCATTTTGGATTTCTATTTGCCATATATTTTTCAACTGTGCTTTGATGCTTCACAAAAGTACTGAGCCTTTCTATTCTCATAGCTTCTACAGATTGTAAATTAAAAATAAACATTTTCGCTAAAATAATTATTATATTATTGATTGATTGACTATGGCTTTTCAAATCACCCAGTATTGCTATCTGCAGCGTTAGTTCTAGGCAAATGTTGCAATTCTTCAGCCATTCCTGGACCTGTGACCAAAAACGAGCTACATATGGACAATACCAAAATAAATGATCTAATGACTCTACCTCCTCACAGCAGAATCTGCAGAGCTGGGAAGATTGTATCCCCCCATATATATCACATTCTATTGGTTGCAATAATTTTGTATAGTAATTTAAATTGAAAAATTCAAAGTTTTGAATCCGGCGTTTTTTTGCGTATCAATTCATAAACCATGTGCCATGGAATGGGTACATCGAAAATCTCTTCCCAACTATTTTGTCCCACACCCCCTTACTAACGAGTCACAAACCCGGATCCGGGATCCCCCCCATCAAAAAAGCTGACTAGCATAGCCTAGCCTAAAGCCACAGGGATATCATATAATAAAATGTTCATGAAATCACAAGTCCAAGACACCAAATGAAAGATACACATCTTGTGAATCCAGACATCATTTCTGATTTTTAAAATGTTTTACAGGGAAGACACAATATGTATTTCTATTAGCTAACCACCATAGCAAAAGACACAACTTTTCTTTCCCATCATTTTTTTCCTGCATAGGTAGCTATCACAAATTCGACCAAATAAAGATATAAATAGTCACTAACCAAGAAACAACTTCATCAGATGACAGTCTGATAACATATTTATTGTATAGCATATGTTTTGTTCGAAAAATTTGCATATTTCAGGTATAAATCATAGTTTTACATTGCAGCCACCATCACAACTCTCACCAAAGCAACTAGAATAACTACAGAGAGCAACGTGAATTACCTAAATACTCATCATAAAACATTTATGAAAAATACACAGCGTACAGCAAATGAAAGACAAAGATCGTGTGAATCCAGCCAATATTTCAGATTCTTTAAGTGTTTTACAGCGAAAACACAATTTAGCATTATATTAGCTTACTACAATAGCCAACCACACAGCAGCATTGATTCATGCACGTTAGCGATAGCGAATAAACCAGCAAAAGATATTACATTTTTCACTAACCTTCTCAAAACTTCATCAGATGACAGTCCTATAACATCATATTACACAATACATATATTGTTTGTTCGAAAATGTGCATATTTAGCGGCACAAATCGTGGTTATACAATGAGAATAGTAGCCAAGCTGCCAACAAAATGTCGGGAGAAATCTTGGGAGAGGCACCTAATCTAATCAATAACTAATCATAAACTTGACTAAAAAATACAGGTTGGACAGCAAATGAAAGATACATTAGTTCTTAATGCAACCGCTGTGTTAGATTTTTTAAATTAACGTTACTACGACATACAGCGTGCGTTAAAGCGAGACCGCACCGAAATTAATGGCGGAATAGTAGTTTTACATTTTTCAACAGAACAACGAATTAACATCATAAATAGTTCTTACTTTTTGATGAGCTTCCATCAGAATCTTGTGCAAGTGGTCCTTTGTCCAGAATCATCGTTGCTCGGTTGTAGATTGACGTCTTCAACTTAGGAATTAGCAGCAAACATTAGCTATGTGGCCCAGACGTGCCCAACTCTTCATAACGCAGCACAAAGAAATATCCGAAAATCGCAATATACTGATATAAACTGATATAACTCGGTTTAAAATAACTACATTATGATGTCTTTAACACCTATATCGAATAAAATCAGAGCCGGATATATCTAAGGCCTATAACGAGAGCTTTTCAGAATGCCATCCTGAGGTCTGTCTTGCGCCATGACGAACGTTGAAAAGAGTGCACCCCACGTTCCAAGACCCTTTATATGGCCTCAGATCTGCCTAGCAACACCATTCCAATTCTCACTGCTTACTGACATCTAGGGGAAATCGTATGCAGTGCATGTCAACTCATAGATTACATGCAAATTAATAAACTGACCCTGGAACAGAATGCCCGATTTCAGATTTCTCACTTCCTGACAGGAAGTTAGCTGCAACTTGAGTTCTGTTTTACTCACAGATATAATTCAAACGGTTTTAGAAACTAGAGAGTGTTTTCTATCCAATAGTAATAATAATATGCATATTGTACGAGCAAGAATTGAGTACGAGGCAGTTTAATTTGGGAACGAATTTTTACAAAGTGAAAACAGCGTCCCCATATTGACAAGAAGTTTTTAACCCCCTTCCCCTCGGTCGTCAAGGACAAACAATGGTAAACACGCTGGTCGAACAGAGCCTTTTGTCGATGTCAGTGATGAGGCTCTCTTTAGAATACAGCCCACGGTCAAGGCGAGGCATTATTGCTAAGATTCTGCTTAGACAGTATCTCTGAGTAACACCTCAGAGACAGAAAACACACAGTCACACATTCTCACACAGAAGCTTCTTAACTTAAATGAGGAAAAAGTTGGCGAGACACAGCTGTTTGTGTCTAGTTTACTATTCAGTGTGCAGCACATCAACAAGCTTAATGAATGGATTTCTCCACCCACACACCACCACAGACACAAACCAATGTGAAAGCCCAATCTAAAACAGCAATCTAAAGTTGACGGAAAAACTCCAATCAAAGACTTTAAAAAATGCAGATAAATGGGCAACGAGCCCTCGATTTTCCACCTTTTTTTAAATGAAGGGACAAGTGATTGCAAGTCAAAGGAATTGGTGAAAACAAACAATAGTTTGTTATAGTTTCCTTCACAATTAAGACAACGTCGGTGTTCTTCCTTCCCTGAGGAAAGAGACATGAATCTATCAGCGTCATAATATACACAAGTAACTAACTACACTTTTCTTAATTAATCTACGCAAACATATTTATGTCCTTACTCCAACATTCCCCAAGAAAATGCAAGAGGCAATTAGCAAGTTCTTCATGGATACCGACTGTTCCCATTGTCACCTCATTTGTTTAGCTAGAAACACAATTAAAAACTCCAGGCGCAGTCGCTTGGGGGAAAGACCGGGTGGGTGGCTGGTTGTTTGGCAGCCAAAAGACAGAGACAGCAGTGCTGTTGAGATTACACGGATGTGTCAACTGACAGGCCAAGTTCACAGCTCTGGAAAGAAAAAAAGAAGAGACTTTCCTTCCCAAACACCAAAATAAACAGCGTAATCCTGTCTCTTCCAAAAGGGTACACGCCATTGTCACCTTGCTTTCCTCTCTTTCTATAGCTCTCTCAACTCTATGCAAAGAAGGGAAAGCACCCTCGCATGAGTTTGTTTTTGTTTTCAGGTTGTATTATTTTCCTAGTCTTCTCTGTCTTTGTCCTGTGTACAGGTTGCCGAGGAGGAAAGGTGTAGGCATGCCCAAGAGTGACGTCATTTGACACAGCAATTCCCCAACCACACTGGTGCACCGTAGGACACCTCCGCCACATTCTTCTGACGAAACATGACGCCGCCGAAGGCTCTGGAACACAGATGTTGTTCTGCAATGACGTCACTCACATCTTTACTTTGTCCTCCGCGGCCGACTACACTGCACCCTCTCAGAGTCCCATGTTTTCCCATCCAAGACAATTACACTGCTTCTCTAAACAATGTTCCTGATTGCCTTTAGATCCAATGCCAGCTTCCTGTCTCAAGACACAATAGTTAACAGGTTCATTTCCATCCTTGTTGGATGGTCATCTGGATGGAGAGACTGAGAGACTTCCTCTCCTCTGCACATAGGGAACAGTGAGTTCTAGGATGAACGCCTTAGTTTCAGTATTGGACGGCCAATTGTTTTGGGAGACCAAAGAAGCAGAAATCCCTTTGAGGAATAGTGTTTGTCATGGACAATGTTCTCCTTCCGTGTCCTATCACTGGCTCTGGCAATGAGATTTTCCTCTCAGACGACACAGAGCAGAAGACTCACGTCATTCTCCATTTCCTTGTCTTGCGTCTCAAATCATGTCTCACGCCTGCAAACAAACATTGGAGGATTGGAGGATATGACCTCAAGGTCCAACATTACCGGTTCTTGCTCATCCAGATCCAAGATCCAACTTTATTACACAACTGTAAGCAGAGCAATACTTATGGTCCGGTACTAACAGAAGCAAGGAGGTCATTCGGGAGCAAAGGAGCGGAGCTGGGGCCTTGGCGCCAGTTACGAAATGGAATGGAGTTCGTCAAGGGGCAGAAAGTGCAACTGAGTGAAGCAATGGTACAGGTACTGGGGTCTGTCAATGCAGCGTCCTGGGAGGGATTTCCCAGTCTCACCCCCCACAGGATGTGGTGTTGGGCCATGGGCCAATAGGCATCCAGTACCACCAGCAGGAGCTGTCACGGCAGAGTGTGTAGAAGAGGCAAAGCAGCAGCAGTCCTATGCCCTGAGTGTCTGTCTGCCTGTCTGCCCCCAGATGTCTGCCTGTCTGCCCCCAGATGAATGAGAGGGGACTTACTGCCTTCCCCAACCTTCTTCATATTCCTCCAAACACCCTTCTTCATATTCCTCCAAACACCCAAGTTGCTGACTTATTTGTACTGGGTTTGCTGTTGCGGCTTTGGGGCACCATTCTAAACAGTGACACCCCACTGGCTCCAGGACACGCTGTATTAACTGTGTGTGTTATTGTAGGATGCCTTCCCAATCCGATGGCCTGGGCACAGAGAGAGAGAGAGAGAGAGAGAGTGCTGCTTGTTTTTCAAACACAAACAGACTCGGCAGGCACTCATTTCGTTGCACTTACCCGAGTGATTTCTCCTGAGGATATGACAGACAGAGCGCTCCACTTTACACTCAGAATCCTGGGCCCCTGTAGCTAGTTACCCACCACAACTGTTACCAATTGGCCCCAATGTAGAGAGGAGAGGTCTCTGGTTGCCAAGCAAAACACAACACTCTGTCGTTACTGGAACTTCACTTGGCACACATCGTGTACGCAGCACTCCGCTTGGATGATATACTGTAGTGCCGGGCAATTACAGTATTTACAAGAATTTGCGCATTTCCGCCAAAGTTTTCGTCCTCTTTTTCTTCTTAAACTTTCCCGCCCCGCCTCGATGCGCATTGTAAACAAGTGAGGATTAGTAAGGGCTGCACTCACAGCTCTGAGCTTTCTGACTTTATAAACTGACAGCGAAACCCGGAGAGAGCAACGCTGAGCTGGGGGCCAATAATGTGGAGAGAAAAAAACCTCAAACGAACCATTTCGGTTTCAATAAGAAGGACTTGGGTAAAGAAACAGTGCAGAAAATGTGTTTTGGCCAGTCTGACATGTGGGAAGTAGAAGAAATAAACAACGGCACTTTCTTCTCCTAGCAACCATCTAGCAACCATCTAGCAACCATCTAGCGCAGCTAGTAAAAAAAAAGAGCTGTCCGTTTATTTGTTCATAATGGAGTGTCTATTGAGGTTAACAAGAGTACTTGCTGATGGCCAGTTAATGCCATGATTTCTGAAGTGGATCCAAAACCAACAACATGCCTCAAGACACGATTTATTCATGATGGAAAAAATGTGACCACAAAAATAACAAAATCAACAATAATAAAAATAAACACTACATTTGGCCTGTTAGCGTTGCTTGTCCAATGAATCTGATTTATAAAGGGTTTGTAAAGCCTCTAAGGCTCTTAGAAGCTGAAAAGTATGTGTAGAATGGACTGCTTACGAGAGGGGATCGATTGGCCTTAAACCAAGGCATTGACCAATGGCACCTTAGGCCCCCATGAAATAGCATTGCCATGAGGTCGAAGATGTGTGTGAGAGTGTGTGTGTGTGTGTCTCTCTTCCTCCTGTTTGTGTCAGTCATTGTCTGTAAGCAATAACACACTCGCCAGGAGCTTTTTGGAGCTGAAGCATCTCCATGCGTTTCTTCCCAGCATCTGGTCTTCTGAAGTCCCTCAGCACATGTGCATAGATTAGTCTCACCACAGGGTTGGAATTGCCCCGGCCTCCATGAATCCACGGCCCTCCACCAAGCACGACGGGGTTCCCGTACCATTTACCCCTATTTACCCAGAAGATTTGCCGTCAGTCGTCACGCGGACACCCAAAATGGAGGTCAGGTTGACGGATGACTCTGTTGAAGGTGGAACCTCCACTAGAAAGAATGCACTTGAAAGAGAAGCCATAGACATCCACCACCACTGAGCCTTTCACTTTGACGAGTGCAGTCCTATCCCGCCGCTGTGCCCTTGCTTTGACGAAATACAGTTGATTTTGGGTCCGACTGGTGATGGCGAAACAGGAAGTCAGGTGAATTACGGCAGTGGTTCTCAAACCTCTCCTCAGGGTCCCTCAGACGTTTCGCAATTTTGCTGAAGCCCTGAATTAGCTCACCTGACTCACTTAGTCAAGAGCTTGATGAATAGTCAACAAGTTGAATCAGGTGTTCTAGCTCTGGAATATATTAAATACATGGAATGGCTGAAGGGTACCCGGGGAGAGGTTTGAGAACCACTGGATTAGGGATTAGTCCAGCAAAGGGCCGTAAATAGGACTGCCTGGTTTAACCACATTGTAGAAGGACAAGGTGAGGGGCTTATGACCACTTGGAAAGACTATGTCTGTCATGTTGTACGATCATGTCATTCTGCTGGGGTTCTCTGGGGGTGAATCCTTCAAATAACTCGCTCTCCAGTGGAACGTGCAAATCCAAACCATTTCAAGAGTGAAAATGCATTGAGCATTTTTTTTAGGTAAACGTCAACCCTCCCGTGCCGAACGTCGATGTTCTTGGAGCCTCAAGGAAGTTCTTGGAAATCATCTCAAGGGACATAAAAATTGTAATAATGCCTCTTTAAAAGAGAAGAAACCCAAAGCGCAGGTCAGGCACACAGAGGAACGTAGTATACTGTTCCGTTGCCAGGTTCTCAGAACCAAACCTAGGTCTTTCATACCCGCCAGGCCACAGCCATTCAGGATATTGCTTCAGAGGGTTGCCAGATTCCAGATTCATCCAGCAGCTCCCTATCATGGCCAGGTGCCACTGAACAATGAGAGTGTGATGAGCATGAGGGTGCCAGCAGAAAAACGGCAGAGGAGCACGGGAACCATCATGGGCACGGAGCCACAAAAACCACACATCACACTTCCTTACCAAGACCTTGGAGGAGGAGGTGGTAACACATTGAAATGGGGGAACATTTCATTTGTGCCTCCAATGACTCCATTTAGAGCACGGTGCTAGGAACACCAGGATTGTGGGTTTCCACAAGGGCCACATCAACTAAGAATCGGTTGACAGTTCTGTAAATCGTTTTGCATACAAGTGCCGGCTAAACGGCCATGCTGTTATCGTTATTAGGGAAAAGCGGAACAGTACAACAGGAAACACAATCTCTGGACCGATTTCAGAGGGCACAGTGAGCATTAGGTCGTTTCCAGGATCTAGCATCGTCTCGCTGGCCTGGCACAGCAGTACTATAAAAACACCCTGTAGGTATTGTCAATGTAAACACCACCCGCGGAGACTCTGTTTCTCACCAACAAAACAAATCTGGACTAAGTTATACTGCACCCCTGTGGAGCTGAGCTTCCCAGCAGTACACTGAGTGTGTCTAACTGACTGCTAAGAGTTATAGCGGGACTTTGATGTGCAGCCAGGGCCCGTTTAACCCCGAACACACACACACACACACACACACATTCTGCCAGGACCCTTGTCTGGGTCCAGAGCGAGGATTCACCATCCATAATAACGCCAAATCCCTCACTGTCCATTGACAGTGGAGAAGAAGAAGGAAAGATATGTCTCAAACAGAAAACTATGATGGAGACATTATTATGGAAAACCGCCAGCTGTTGTTTAGCCACTCAGAGTACAGGAATGTGTAACAAGAGACAGTTTTGGTATTGAGTATTAAAAAAACGTTTTGCATGCTGTGTTTCCTTTAGCATGATTGCCCTTTAGAATGGTTCCTTACATGTCCCAGGGCTCCTTCCTTTAAGTTACCACAGTGCATCTGAAATCTGCTGCTGATCTATGCTGTGAACTGGGTTCAAAGTTTTGATTGGATCAGAAGAACTCCATAACACCTCTGATAGGAGTGATATCATTGGCTTGTAAAAGTTCCATAGCACTCCATAGAAAGACTAAAATAACAGCAAGTAGGTAAAATAATAAAGTCACCTTCAAACATACACAACATGTTATTTTCCCTTCTGAAAGCTGTTTTTATTTATAACTGTATATTACTTTCATTTATGATACCATTATAAACTGTGGGTTAGAGAGAGAGAGAGAGAGAGAGAGAGAGAGAGAGAGAGAGAGAGAGAGAGAGAGAGAGAGAGAGAGAGAGAGAGAGAGAGAGAGAGGCAGACAGAGGCAGACAGAGAGAGAGGCAGACAGAGAGAGAGAGGTAGAGAGAGGCAGGCAGACAGAGAGAGAGAGAGAGAGAGAGAGAGAAAGAGAGGCAGACAGAGGCAGACAGAGAGAGAGGCAGGCAGACAGAGAGAGACAGAGAGAGAGAGAGAGAGAGAGAGGCAGGCAGGCAGACAGAGAGACAGAGAGAGAGAGAGAGAGAGAGAGAGAGAGGCAGGGAGAGAGAGAGAGAGAGAGAGAGGCAGGCAGACAGACAGACAGAGAGAGACAGAGAGAGAGGCAGGCAACCAGAGAGAGAGAGAGACAGAGAGAGAGAGAGAGAGAGGCAGGCAGACAGAGAGAGAGAGACAGAGAGACAGGCAACCAGAGAGAGAGAGACAGAGAGAGAGAGAGAGAGAGAGAGAGGCAGGCAACCAGAGAGAGAGAGAGACAGAGAGAGAGAGAGAGAGAGAGAGAGAGAGAGAGGCAGGCAGACAGAGAGAGAGAGACAGAGAGAGAGAGACAGGCAACCAGAGAGAGAGAGACAGAGAGAGAGAGAGAGAGAGAGGCAGGCAACCAGAGAGAGAGAGAGACAGAGAGAGAGGCAGGCAACCAGAGAGAGAGAGAGACAGAGACAGAGAGAGAGGCAGGGAGAGAGAGGTGGAGATACAATTGTGGTAAAAGTCCCTCTATTAAAATGCTTAAAACCCACAAACGTGGGCCGTGGCAGGGCTATGTGCTGTTGTAGCTCACGCCAGAATAAATGTTTGAGTACAGTGTTCCTGAAAAAACATCCATACAGGAAAAATACCCCCCCCCCTCCCCACGTAGCTTCTGGACACCAAGGAAGGTATTTCACCACCAAAACACACACAATCGTGCACACACACAAACGGATTCACGCACTTACGGACACGCGCTCGCGCACACACTGTCGTGAGAAACAGTCAGGCGCGTACACACACACGTTCATGTACTGAACATACATAAGCGCAACCTATCTAAATGCCATCACAACGTACATAGGAAAACTATGTGAAAAGAAGAGGGGTTTAGGGGAATATTATGTCGCAATCGTCTCCACAGCTGCGAGTGCATTCTGTATAATTACAGAAAGCCCTCACTGCTGATGAGGAACATGAGTAGGTGGTGATCGCTCACAGACAGGGAAACCACCTCTAAGGTACAAAACAAATGAACAAACTTTAATTGACATTTACGACTTTCCCTCCTCCCAAAACCTCCCCTCAAATCCACAACTCAGTCCCCACAAAACCTACCATTTCATCATCAGAACCGTCTCAGCTGTCGTCTCCTCTACTGCCCACTGGTGGCGATGTAGCTGAATTACAGCGCATTGTACCGCACAGGGCAGCAGCCAAGCAGCACACTGACCAGACAGTCAGTATCCTCAATGCACTGGCGTGGACGTGTGGTTACATGTTCTTGTCGTTGTGTTCAAGACACCTCTGTATAGATAAAATATGGTTATGTTGTGACTGAAAGGTCAAAAAAGTAGTATGTACAAGGCTGATGTTCCTTCATATATGGCCTTGGCTGGCAGAGAGCCATAGAAACAGAAGCTGCCATAGGGAGGGAGCGGTAAGATGAAACACCGGCATGCCCTGTGATGTCGAGGTCTGTATCTGTCTGGACTCGGGTCCTCCAGCCGGTATCAGCTCCCATCCACACGCCAGTCAGTGCACGAACCCCCTAGAAAGACTATTCTAGATCATTCACCTTGTGTCTACTCTACTTCACCCTGACAACAGAACACAGACAGGTAGGTACAGTAACACAGTAGGTCTCCTTTGCTCTTCCACAACATTTCACTCTGTGTCTTTTAAAACAAACACTTTGCTGTCGTGGATCCTGGCACAATATACACTGAGTGTATAAAACATTAGGAACACCTTCCTAATATTGAGTTGCACCAGATTTCGCCCTCAGAACAGCCTCGATTCATCGTGACATGGACTCCACAAGGTGTCGAAAGCGTTCTACAGGGGACGCTGGCCCATGTTGACTCCAATGCTTCCCACGGTTGTGTCAAGTTGGCTGGGTGTCTTTTGGGTGGTGGACCATTCTTGATACACACCCAGCAGCGTTGCAGTGCTTGACACAAACCAGTGCGCCTGGCAGCTACTACCATACTCTGTTCAAAGGCACTTAAATCTTTTGTCTTGCCCATTCACCATCTAAATGGCCCACATAGCCAATCCATGTCTCAAGGCTTAAAAATCCTTCATTAACCTGTCTCCTCCACCTTCATCTACACTGACTGAAGTGGATTTAACAAGTGACATATAAGGGATCATAGCTTTCACCTGGATTCACCTGGTCAGTCTATGTCACGGAAAGAGCAGGTGCTCCTAATATGTTGTACACTGTGTATTATTAATGTTTACTTTGTGGGAATTCTGCCTTTCTCTCATGACGTAGGCCTCCAGAAAAAAATATTTTTACACAGCCTGGTTGGAAAACGGAACAGCGGCGACCTAGAATCAAAATGGGAACAGTATTAAGCCAAAACCATAACAGATGAGAAAAATAAGATGATTGGTTAGATCAAAAGGACTTGGTTGTTCATCCGAGCGTAGGCGATCTGAGAGACACAACGCAGAGCGCGAACCTTCAACGTTCAACAAAACGAGGCTAAAAGAGCTCATTTGTGAGGCAAAACTGCTTTTGAAGCTCACCGTACTATTATAGGGAGGGAGCCGTGAAGATGACTTTTATCAAACCCTCCACTCCATGTGTTAATCTTGTGGATTTCACACATAGGGCAACAGATCAAATAGAGTGGACAGAAACCGGATTTCCTCTTTTGAAGCACTTCAAAAGCCTTATCTTGGAAACAAAGTCAGATAGGCGATACTCATCCGGCGCGGTTTCAAATAATCATATTATGATTAAAGCCTTTGAGCTGCTCTTTCAGTCTTTGATTGTGATCGGTTGTCTCTGCGCAGACTTGAGGGTTACATGATCGCCATTGGTCATATCATGGTGTTAACTCAGATGAGTAATCTTCACGGGTGATGTCAGACACCTGTGGCAAAAGACTGGAACAGAAGAGGGGACTCACACGACTACAGTGTTCTAGGACTACAGTATGGCAATATGAGATGGAATTAATATCATGCAATATCTAATACATGCATTACTTCATGGAAGCAAATCACACTTGCCCCCCAAAATGTACTATAGGACCAACTTAAAATCTAACGTAATAAGTAGGCTACAACTTGGCAATGACACTCCCCTGACTTTAATTGACAATTAGACAAATTCCATTTAAAATGTGCTTATTAAGGTGTCTTTACAGATGAATAAACAATTCCACCATCCCCAACAATTCCACTGTAAAACATGTGTGCGGCGCATTTTCAACAGCCTAAAGAGGCATGCGTTCCCATCACCGAGAGACTGTGAACAAGCCTGGCGTCTGGAGTCCCCTCATCATCACCATCCTCCACATTTTTACTTATGGAACGACGCCCTTCAAAAGCTCACCAAAGACTTGAGACGCTAATGAAGCATTACCTAATTCAAACATGAAGCCTCCCTCTCCTTTCCTAGCTCCGTCTCCCCGTTTCTCTGCATCAGCTGTGATGAATGACTTCTAATGAGTCCCTGCTGTGTGGTTCAACTGGCTGCTTCTTCTCCCCCCCCCCCCCCCCCTCTCACTCCCCCTCTTTCTCTCTATGGATGAAATCATTGGAAAATGACCCGTCTCTCGGCTGCCTCGTTTCAATGCCACTGCACAGTGTTTCTAAGCCCATGCTTAACACCGGGTTCGATTTTACTGTGTGACATGTACCCAACCCCAGCCCTCCACAGGTAGCTTGTGCCTCCCCTCAGCCACCCTGTCACACTCATACGAACCTGTCCTATTCACTAATCACAACCTGAGTGTGAACACATGCCCCGTATATTCCATATGTGTGGCCTGTTAAAAAGTAACAGCGGTGAATATTCTCTCTATTAAAAGGGAGAGTAGATGAAGGTCTCTGCTCTTTAGCCCTGCCGAAATGGGAACCACCTGCTGGACTGAGGTGGTGGGTAAGTCTAAGCCCTTCCACTCGTTATATGGGGTGACCCACTTTACCTCCAGACGGGTGGCGAAGAAGAGGCGGTACTTTAAATACATTTACTCCACCGAGATCCCGGCGGGTTCCAAACCGTTGGATGTGGCTTCCAAACCGGAGTGGTTAGCGATTAAGTAAACAGAGTGGGAAGATTTGTTCTCGCTGTCACTCACGTTAGCCAACGAGGCCCGGCAGAGCCAAGTGAGACCCGAGCCAGGGCCAAAGTAACATTAAATTGCAGGGAATCCTTTGCCCTCCACAAAAAGTGAAAGTGCCAGCTGAAATTGCAACCTCACCACATGGCAAATGCACTTTCCTTTCCCCATGCAGCAATCTGCGATGAAGCCCTCCTGGGGGATATTACAGAGCGATATTAAGACGTTAAGGCCAGTTTGGCGTTAAATTGTACACATAGCACTGTGGTGAGGTAACGCTCCTTGAAAAGTAATAGCAGTGACACGGGTATGTGAACGAAGGTACGGTAAGCATAGAGTTAACCCCTTAGCTTCTGAGGAGGGCTAGTGAGATCGGTGCTGTCAAGGCACCTGAAGAGAGGTTCTGGGTCAAACACAGGGAGGTCGATCGATGCTGGAATTCAGTCGAACCCACACTACGGCAAACACACAAACCTGTGAAAATGCAAGCTTTCAGTAAAGGAGAAGTGACACAACATGATGTTTTATCTCAGTGCAAGAACAACATTATAGTCCCTCCTTGACCTTAACAGGCCACAGGACTCAACCATTTGATTGATGTTTGGAAAGGAACAAGACAAATGTACAATGCTGGAGTGTGTCGCGCAGTCTAAAAGCAGGCGTTTTAAAACCTTAACGCCAGCTAAGACCATTTAATATCATCTAAGACACTTTAAAGAGGCAAATTACTCAAAGACACGGTAATGAGAATGACTTGAACCAAATGTTTGTTTCCAAGCATTGTCTCATTCTAAAACAATCAACTAGTTAAGAGGGGGGGGGGTGAGCCTGCTGGTGAAATCATAGTTTACTTCACTTACATGGAGTTTTTACTGCTTATTAGTTTGTGGTTTTCCAAGGGATAAAAAACACAATTAATAGTTTGCGAATGAGCGTGTCATTGCCAGACAATCTGGATGTGGTTGTTGTGAGTGGAGGACCAAGGAGCCTCTCCCACTGACTCTCTGGCCCCAGGACAGGGCTCTGAGCTAGGGGACATCTGGAGGTGATCTGGGGCCTCGCTGGACCCGGCTGAGAAACAGACGAGGTGCAGATGAGCTGGAGCCGGGCGACACCTCGGTCTCTGACGCCCTGCACTGGGCTGCTGCTGTGGGGTGGTGAGTTGTCTCCATCAGAGAGAAAACGTATGTGTGTGTGTGTGTGTGTGTGTTGAGTGCGCCCGCCTGCGGGTGTGCGTCAGACCAACGTGTTGGACCAGAGAGCTTCTTCCTCAGTCTCCACTTTCACCCATGCCAAAGTGGGGACGGGTGGTCGGACGCCACTGGTTGAGTAACTCGACGAGTGACTCTTTATACTCTTTATATGAGACGGAGAGGCAGCCAGCTAATCTTCACATCCCCTTTAAATCATTCAAAGACGATCATCAAACACACTCATCCCTTTAAGACCAATAACATCCCCACATTGAGGACAGTTGTCAGCTATCAGTCTTTTTACTTGCTGACAAAAGGGTCAGGAGGAAAGTTGGCACTTCTAATTGTTTATTCGAGGATGCTGTGGATGTGATATTGCGCATGCTGTGCTTAATGGGCGATATACTTAGGGTTGAATTGTCTTGGGTAGAGTTTTTTATTCAGCTATTCCAAGCACAAACAGCCGTGGAAAGGCTTTGTCGCTCCCTTTAAAAGCAGACTCAGGGTCATTCGATCCATAGGGCTCTATAGCACTGGAAATCCCTTAGCCAATGAGAACAGACGATCAACAAAATGGGAAAAGAAAGAAAGAAATACATGAACAAGAGGTTTTTTATCCCGCCTCTTCTTTCAAAGCTGTTCACTCTCTGGTGGTGAAGCGAGCTAAACAAGGCCACATTCAAATCGAGCTAATTGTGTTAAAAGGGTAAATGGTCATTAAAGTTCAATTAGGGTTAACCGCATTGCAATGCATTCCCATTCCTCAGTGTGTTTTGAAAACAGCTCGCTTTTAATCTGTCATCTCGTTCATATTCCACTGCAAATGATTGTTTAGTATACTTTTTATACACATATGCCACTATCGCTCATGTTGGAGATTGTGCCAGAACCTGCAATATAACATTCACACTGCCCTCAGTGCACTGACATTATTGGTGCAAAAGAGAGAGAGAAAAAAGACTGGGTTGGAAAAAAGAATGGACTTTTCCTAAATAATTCCATTTACTTTCCGTACAGTTGTCCTAACATGACAAAGAATGTGTGAAGAGGTGTAAAATCTCCCTCTCCGTCACATAGTTGGCACACCCATAGACCACTCCTCTTTTCTGGCATCTGGGAATTCCTGCCTGTTGCCTTTTAATGTGGGTCTCATTTCTGCTGCTAGTGTGTGTGTGTGTGTGTGTGTGTGTGTGTGTGTGTGTGTGTGTGTGTGTGTGTGTGTGTGTGTGTGTGTGTGTGTGTGTGTGTGTGTGTGTGTGTGTATATGTGTGTGTGTGTGTGTTGCTAACGACTGTCACGAGCGGAGCGCCACATTCGTTCCAGATGTACAGAAACGAATCAAAGCCAAGATCCACCGAGCAAGACAGCGGCCTGGACCGACGGCGGGAAAACCTCCTACATGCTTTATGGCATCTATAAAAATAAAACATTTAAATACAATAAATCGGAGAATTCTCTCTCTCTCTCGCTCCCTCCTCTTTCTCGCTCTCAGACAAAAACGAAAGCTTTTATCGAGGTCTCTGAGCTGCGACAGAATTTAAATGGTTAACAGTAGACTGCCATTTGCACAGGGAAAACACGTTGTTTAGCCTCGACCACAATACAGATCTACACGGAGATCGTCTGTGTATTCTTGGTCGGCTGTTTCAGAGCCCAAACTGCATATGAATCATGGGACGTGCCTGAGATGAGAGGAACGGCAATACTGTGTCACCCAAAACACAAACTATTCCAACGTGTATAACACATGGGAAAGCCCCGACCGATGCCAGGTATGACCCCTTTTTCTCCAGTGTCGCTATATAATGCTGTTAAATGTGTGACTGGAGAATCAGCCTATTGGCACTTCTCCAGTTCAGCCACATAAAGAAACATTAGACACTTGTTTAGGTATGTGGCCTTTCTTCACAAACCACCGTTGGCAGAGGAGTCCATGCATTGGGATAACATCTCTTTAAATCACTCGGTGGTTGAGGTCTGGGTCTGGGATCTGGGACCAAACTAAGGTACTACGACACAACCTGAAAAAGTTCCAGAGTTCCAAAGCTTGGACTTCCATGAAAAGGATATGACTTAATCAATCCTGACTGTTGCGATGAATTGTACTCTTTAATACACGAATGGTAGTTTGCCGCATAGCTCTCTCCTCTCTCCTCCAGCTGGACTGTCTTTGTGATCCCATCCTGACCACCTCATCTTTGTCACAAACCCCCTCTGGGAAAAAAAAGATTGGAGAAACCGACCAAAACGCCTCACCAGCCATTTGTGAGAGAGTGCAAGACAAGCAAATGGAACCTCAAAGAAGAAGCCATTGGGGAGTGAAAATAGGGAGACCATTTGCTAAATCAGGGACATGGCACATGCAAGGCCAGCAAATGGAATGTCAAAGAAGACGAAGCTGTGCGAACAAGTGAAAAGAGTGAATCTCACAGGGAAAACTTAAGTAGACGGTTGAATGATGAAGCTTCTCCAGAAACCCTTTGACTTCCCACATGCTAATTTGCTAGCGGTCGCAAACAGAAGATCATTCATCAGCATGCTGTCGCTTGCCTTTGCCTGAATCCCCTTCACCGCCTCATTGTTACTTTGTCCCCTTCCACTCTGCCGTAGTGACACTGTGCCCCAGACAGAGACAACTACCATCAGGTGGGACAAGGAGATGGCATATGATCGATCGTGTCCAGGTCAGGATTTGTCAAACTGGAGGCCCGTCTAGCATTTTCCCGCCTTGGCTATTTTTTGTCACTCAATCACAGAGCAGTGTCATTATGAATGGGGTGGGCGGTGAATTCATACTCCTGCAGCAGCGCTAGTCTGCACAGTAGACATTCCCAGATAACGTAGACATTATCCTGGATAATGACGTAATTTCAACCAGCTTCTCCCGCTGGATTGGTTGTTCCCAGATCTTGCTCAATTACAACTTGATCACATTCGTTAGATGATCTCTACGAGAAAGAAGCAGGAGAGAAGCGTAACTGCTGTGAGACATTGAGAATACGTCATTTCAAATGTCCTTTTCCCCAAAGCCTATTAAAATGACTGCATATGGAAAGACCTGTGCAGCCCACCACCTTCTCGCCCAGAGTTCTGTCCACAAACCTCTGGCAAGTTCCCAGGCCTTTCAGAAAATATTTTCCATCTGAGTCAGAAGTTTAGAGTGTCACAATCACCAAGTGGGCATGAACCCGGTTATACAAGCTGAGGCAGACCCTATGTACTGATCCAGGACCAGCTTACCCTCCCCAAATCCTAACCTTAATCATAAGGAAAGAAAATGTTAAACTGACCTTAGATCAGTGTCCCTACTCTGACCTATAAACACCCGACTCAGAGGAAGTGACTAAATATGTACATGCTCTGCGACTGTTACAGAAAGGAGGGCTTCCACAGAACACCTTCAGTGAAGAGAGAAATTTGTGGAAAATAACAGTAGTGTGACTCAAGTCAAATTAGGCTATTCTTCAATGAGAGAGGGTACAACACGGCAGCCAGCAGTAGCACTTGACACGTTCAGCGTTCCAAAGCACCATAACACTGAACCTGAACCTTAGAACTGTCCATGAACCACCAACAGACTTGTTTTAAGGTGTTAGGATTGAAGGTATACAAGGTGTATTTTCTTATATCTAGTACATGAAGAATCCTCACTATTTCCAACTCTGTGGGGCAGAGTCGTGTCAAACTCCAGCCACCAAGTCAGTTGGTCATTTCCACTCTCTGTAATTGCTACACAAAGCTCAGTGACACCAGACAAGAGTTGGGCGTGTCTTCATGTATGACGACACGCATTTTCGTGACACGAACACCACCCCCACCCCTCCTCCTTCATCCTCAAGCCCTACTAAGTTCTTACCTTACCACCCTACCCCTCGGCTCGCAGCTGGAGCAAAGAGGACGGGCGATAAATCAATCGTCGACTTCGCCCTGGCAACCCGGCTCCGCCGAGCGCCGCCATTAGCGTACGTTTATTTGTTCGCGGGACTGTTTCTCTGAAGAGTGTGACCAAGAGCTCTGTTCTCCACAGCCGGGGTTGACCACCCCGCTGGTGAGGTCACTGGTCCTCCAGCAGTTCTAACAAACAGTCCAGAATGTTCCCGGGTTCCACTATTTATTTGGACCTCATTAGAGTTCCCCGGCCGCGACTCTGATGATGCAGCAGCGAATCAATGACGTAATTATTAGTGGGAAATAACAGACTAATGGCTATGTCATAGAAACATATCTCCTTTTTCTCCCAGCATAAAGAGTCCTTTACAAAGAGAGAGGGTGGTAGTTGTTGCTTACTATTGAGGCCTAGAGATAGCCTGGTCGCAGATCTGTGTGCCATCTTGCCAGGTCCTATATACAGTATGGTCATTGTCATGCCAAACATTTGCCAAACAACCATAGGAGTTGGCTATACAGCACAAACAGATCTGGGACCAGGCTAGCCCATAGGCCCATCCTCAACACTGACAATAGACTCCTATTATGACCTGATATGGCTCAAGTCATTAAAAAAAATAAGTCATCACTTACTCATACAGAAATGGATACACGTCTAACAATCTTAGCAAGTGTCCGAAATAACAATCCTGGATGTTTAGGTCACATGTATTACTATCTGTTCAAAGTGATCTTCCTTCTGGATCTTTCCGTCATCTTCCACCAGCAGATCTTAATCTAAATGAAGTTTTGTTTCTCTCTCTCTGTTCCGAATGAGCTCACTTCTGTACGAAAATATAGTTGTCTAACAGAAAGACATGGACACCGTGTTGCCTAGCGATGGTGAAATCCACTCAGAGGGTTATTAGTAAAACAGAAAAAAAGCCAGGCAGGAGTACACACAGAGGTCACGGCTGGGATATTTGATGTGCAAGCGGCGAGCAGCACATTTGGCGGAGTCGTCGCAGGACCACAGTCTATTTATTAAAGTGGAGAAGAGGTGGAGGAAAGGAAATAGAACAAACAGCAATGAGTGATTCCTCTGAAAGGTTTGTGCGTGGGGAATTTGAAGGGGCTCGGCTTGGCGGGAAACTTTGTTGATTAAATAGCATCAAACAGCGTGTGGAAAATAAATGAACTCATCCATCCATTTGACCAGTCCATGTCGACTATGGTGGATTTTTAATGAGGCTTGTAATAGGGAAGAGAGACAAACCCTGGAATGAAAGGGTGTGTGTGTGTGTTTGTGTGTGTGTGCACGTACACTTAACCACACACCCTCCTTTCCCTGGTTATTCCAATCAAAGTGAGGGTGTATTGTGGAAAACTAGTCTCTGAAGCTGGAACCCTCCTCAGCCCCGCGAAAAGACCCACTTTTACAAGACTGCCCGTCACTCATAATCACAGACCACTGTGACACGGGCTGATGTCATTGTTCCAGACCCGAATCAGAGAAATATCAACACCAATAAAGTCAAACAATGTTGATTCTAGCAGCAAAAACCTTCATTTCGTTGATATAGAACATTTAGTGAGACGCACAGGGACATTTTCTGCCACATTGAATTTAGAAATAAAAATATGGTTGACTTCTGCCACATCATGTCGGAAATATGAATACGCCTGGTGATGATACACATCATAAATAATCTTCACACCCAAAAACTTAGATTGACTTTTTCTTTTTATAGGTATTGAAGAAACAGAAAAAAAAGAGGGAAAAATCTACTGTCCAAATGGGGAAAAAGGCTTTCTTGTCTTCACAGTTCACACCTGCAAAGCCTGGGGATTAAAAATTGCTACTACTTTGCTCAACTCTTCCTCACCATTCATTGTAGATTCATTGTGTTTTTTAAGACAGGGCTGGAAGAGAAACCGAGGGCCTTGGGTTCATTTCTTAAACTCATAACAGGTCACCTTCACAGATGACCCTGGCTTCAAGCTCTTTCCCAAAAAGGAGCCGACTGCAACCTCCACTGCACTCAGGTCAGAGGCTAGCCCCGAGCACAGAGCTTAATCTATTTACAGGGAAACACTGCAACAGGACTGAGATCAGAAGAAAAATAGAACACCTAAAAAGACAGAGAAAAGGAACACTCAAACTGTCGGAGTCTAGGCTTTTTAAATTAAATCAATTTTCCCTGCCTCTTGAAAAGCATTACGCTAGCCTGTTACTTTTTACGTTGTCGATTTTGTCATTTAATACAAGTAAGAAATGCAGCACCTACAAAGCTGTACGAAGCAATAATACGGGTAATTTAAGTACAACTCGGCAAGAAAAACATTCCAAACGCTTATTCACACGAAGTATGCAGAAAACATTAATCGAACCCCTGTGTCTCATATAAGGGCATATAAAGCATTAACTGTTCTGTTAGGTAGATATTTCTTTTGTGTGTGTGTGTGTGTGTGTGTGTGTGTGTGTGTGTGTGTGTGTGTGTGTGTGTGTGTGTGTGTGTGTGTGTGTGTATGTGTGTGTGTGCGCGCCTGCAGGCCCGCATTCCATCATGCATTTGGGTATATAGCCCTATAGCTTAAAGACCTTTTTAAAACACCTGCACATTCTTAATTGTACCATCAAATACATTATTCCCATCAGAACCTGGGTGGTATGATGTCTTCAGGGTGTCATGGCTTGATGTGGATTCAAGTCACCCACCAGTTTCTCCAGCCTGCAGCCACGGCTTCCTCTCCCCCAGCAAGGCCTGCGGGGCCCTATGCGGACCGTCCCGCCCCTAAATCAAGCATGGGAACTCCCAGCAATCAGTATGCCTGGCTGTTTGAAGTCCTTCCCTGGCCTCCCCTGCTCACCACGCTGTGTGATATATCCTCTTTTTTCCACCTGTCCCACACCTCTTCTGGGACCATGACATCTCAGCCATAACTCACAGAGAGGAGAGAGAGAAGGAGTGGAGAAAGAGGAGGTGGAGAGAGGAGGGAGAGGGTAGTGGAACAGAGAGAGGGAAGATAGGAGGAGGCAGAGGAGAAAGAGAGAGGAGGTCGAGGTGGACGAGGCAGAGGAGGTAGAGAGGAGGCAGAGAGAAAAAGGGAAAAGTAGAGCGAGAGAGAGAGAGAGAAAGAGGAAAGAGAGGGTAAAAGAGAGGTTAATGCCTCGATCACACCCATAGCGTCACTGCGCAAAATGGTACAATGCATCATCGGGATATGTGTGCAACAAAAGTTCAACATTCACCTTCTGCTACCATTTCTGCCAAGCCGTCTACGCACACAGATTGACGCATACGTTCGATAAATCCAACGTATAAAGCCTCACTCAAATCCAACGTATAAAGAACGCACTGCAACTGCCTCCGCAACGCAATGGCAAGCGTAGCGCTCTGTTGGAAACTAATGTACTTCTGGTGTACCAAAATGCAACGACACTGTCGGTGGGATCGAGGCGTTAAGGGGAGAAAATGCAGAGAAGGGAGAAGAGAAGGGCAGAGGTAAAGAGGGGAGGAAAAGAGAAAGCGAGGGAAGCCTGTAGGCTCCAAAGCCCTGAGGGCCTGTGTGTGAGACCGGGTGAGTAATAGTCAGTTGGTCTCGTGAACTCTGAGCCCCACTGTAAATTCAGATGGGAAGCCGGTGGAGACTGCTGGATGTTGGACTGATCCACTATTGGACCCCCCCCCCCCCTCCATCTCATCCCTCTGTTTATCACCTCTATGTAATACCCCCGGGGACAGGCATACAGGTGGGCCGGTCCGTGAGACCAGGCTGGCCTCCTAACACTCATATTTGCCGGGTTTGGTTTCAATTTCAACCAGGCGGACCTGGTTAGAGGTTCCAACATACACAGGGGACTAGGCTGCGTTTGGAGATGCATTCGGTCGTGATCGAAAATATGGAAAGAGTGAAAGAGAGCGCTGTTATCAAAATCTTTGGACAAAGTGCACTTTAGGGGAATGTGGACTGCCAAGCTAAAATATCAAAGCCACTTTGTATCAGGGCTGAAGTGTTCAATCGCCTGCTCCGCTCGCTTGCTGCCGGGGCATCGGGTCCGGACTCTCAGTTAAACTTACAGGCGTCGCGGCGGACGTTTTGCCGCCCCGAGGTCTTTTGTTATTGGAAACACTGACGCCATGCACTTAAAAAAAAGAAACGGGGAAAGAGAATAACACGTCGGTTCGGACTCTGAGGATTAAAGGGGAACCAAAGATCCTTCTCTAGCTCAATAAGGTAAGAGGAGAGAAGGCTGAAACAGTCAAGCCGTAGCTACCCTCTCTCTGACTCGGGGAGGATCGCAGGCCAAACGTCTACTGTTTGTTCCCAGCAGCAGAAGGGAAACTCGTTTTTGTTTCCATCTCAAAGGTCATTCGATTACGCATCCCTGCGGGATCTGTTTCAGCACGGCCTCAGAAAAGGACCATACAAAGTCATTTGACCTAACTTGGAACTGGCCGTCTAAAATAAACACACTATAAATAAATTGAAATATGCATTGAATATGCATAGGTGTCCATCAAAATGGCTGAAGAATATAAACAAAGTGGTGTGATTTTGGGGCTATGGCTTCATCCCCTCCTCTCCGATAGGACTAACAAGATAACTAAGAAGCTGTTTAACATTATTGGGATATAGCCTACATTTACAATGTCCCAGAGGAAGGGGTCTGGGCTCTTTAGGGAGAGAACATCAATCATGTCATCACATTGTGCTCATGGCGGGAGAAAGAAAAGCACCATTTAGTCCAACGGCCCACTAATTGTCGGGCCCACGGGGTTGTGGCGTTGTGGTGCGCCCGGGACATGCCAAGAACAGCAAGCAGGAACTAATGAACTCCGTGTAACATTCTTCTATCAGACCACTAAGCCCACTCACTCTACACGCTCTACAGTCAATATACAGTGACACCAAGCCTGTTAGAAGTCCATCTCGATCTTCCTCTGCCTCCTATGGGCTTTGGGTGTCCTCCACATGTCAAGAGGGCCCTAACATATTCTGTTCTCAGAAAACATCGCTTTGAAAGGAGACAAAGGCCAAAAGTGGCAAGTGATATTTTTGGGGAAAAAGGCCCAGTGCAGTTAAAAACTACATTTCCTGTGTTTCATATACATTTCCACACTAGGTTGGAATAACACTGTGAAAATTATGATAATGCCCTTTTAGTGTAAGAGCTGTTTGAAAATGCAGCCTGAAATGTCTGCCTGTTTGGACTGCCTGGTGACATCACCAGGTTGTAAATTAGTTAACAGACCAATAAGAAACAGATTCCCAAACCTCCCTGCCAATAACAGCAAGTTTTCAGTTTTCCCCTCCCCACTCAGACCACTCCCAGACAGTCCTAGCAAAATTGTTGCTTAAGAAATTGTTCTTTGCTACATTAAAAAATGTAAAAGAAAATAGATTTTTTTTATTGAAAACAATCCCGGTAAGGTACTTAAATGTTACCCAGAAATGATTGGATATTGAGACAAAAACGGCTGCATTGGACCTTTAAAACGAATAATCAGGCAAAACTGGAGTGATACAACTAAGAAATGTATAGTTGAGATGTAGAGTGTACAGTTAAGGAAACAATGAAATCTAATGGTCCTGTGAGGCGGATGACGACTATCTGGCATCCTACAACCTTTTCTCAAGTGCCTCCATCTGTAGACAAACCGGAGCGATATGCTCAGACCTGCCTTCTGACAGAGCTATTTACAGCAACACAGCCATTACCTCAAAGCGGATCTGATTCCAGGACAGCACTTGTCTCTCTCCGCAAACGCATTAAAACAGTGCGTCAGGAGCTCACATTCCTCCTAACCCGACTACATAGCCTGACACAGTCACAGATCCACCACCAGCAGAGCTCTTCTAGAAGGATGGCTAGACGTGAGGTCACTTTAACAATAGAGATGCATCGTCTACGTCCCAAATGGCACCCTATTCCCTATATAGTGCACTTTTTGTTTTACCAGGATCTGGTGAAAAGTAGTGCACTATGTAGGGAATAGGGTACCATTTGGGATGAACACTTTATTTAATTCTGTGACTCTGACCAAGGTGGTTTGGAACACCTGTAAAGGGTACTGACCCCTGTTCCATGACTGAAATAATAGCGTGTCTGATTGATTTCACACAGTGGTTTGGAGTAGGGTGTGGCTGGTCTGGTGTGTGGCTGGTAGAACTATGTATGAACTATATACACCCTCCCCTTGTTAAGGAGACACACACAATATGATAAAGATCTTGTGTCTTACTGTAGGGGTGAAAGGTAGGGTGGACTTATCTGACTGACGCAGAGAAGCAATAGCAGATGTACCAGACAGACAGACAGACAGACAGACAGACAGACAGACAGACAGACAGACAGACAGACAGACAGACAGACAGACAGACCCACCCCTCCTTACCATTCTGCTCGTCCAGCTCGTTGCCTATATCCTGACCCATCAGCTTCTGTCGGCTGATGACGGCAGCTAACGCGTCCAACCCAGCATCCTGAACTGTTCAGAGAGAGGGAGAGAGACAAAGGGGTTAACTCAGCCCTGTTCAGCATGATAGAGAGACAGACAGAAACAGAGAGAGGCTCCATAAGAGAGAGACCTATACATTATAGCAGGGTTCCCCAACTGGCAGTCCGTGGGCCGAATATGGCCCAAGGGGGATTTTATTTGTCCCTCCAACTTTTCTGAGCAATTGTTTTTTTAAATCCTGCAAAGGTAAGCGTTGATACTATGATGACAACATGCTAAACTACACATTTGTTTCCTCAAAAGTATATATCTACAGTGCCTTCAGAAAGTATTCAAACCCCTTGACTTTTTCCACATTTTGTTGTGTTACAGCCTGAATTTAAAATTGATTAAATTTAGATTTTTAGGGCACTGGCCTACACACAATACCCATTTTTTAAATACATTTTATGTTAACAAATTAATAAAATATGATAACTAAAATGTCTTGAGTCAAGTATTCAACCCATTTGTTATGGCAAGCCTAAATAAGTTCAGGAGTAAAAATGTGCTTAACAAATCACAGAATAAGTTGCTTGGACTCGCTCTGTGTGCAAAATAGTTTTTAACATGATTTTTGAATGACTACCATGTCTCTGTACCCCACACATACAATTATCTGTATGGTCCCTCGGTCGAGCAGAGAATTTCAAACACAGATTCAACCACAAAGATCAGGGAGGTTTTCCAATGCCTTGCAAAGAAGGGCACCTATAAAAAAATTCAAAGTAAATAAAAAAACAGACATTGAATATCCCTTTGAGCATGGTGAAGTTATTAATTACACTTTGGATGGTGTATCAATACACCCAGTCACTACAAAGATACAGGCGTCCTTCCTAACTCAGTTGCCGGAGAGGAAGGAAACCGCTCCAGGAAAGGAAACTGCTCAAAAAAAAAAAGGGAACACTTAAACAACACAATGTAACTCCAAGTCAATCACACTTCTGTGAAATCAAACTGTCCACTTAGGAAGCAACACTGATTGACAATACATTTCACATGCTGTTGTGCAAATGGAATAGACAAAAGGTGGAAATTATAGGCAATTAGCAAGACACCCCCAATAAAGGAGTGATTCTGCAGGTGGTGACCACAGACCACTTCTCAGTTCCTATGCTTCCTGGCTGATGTTTTGGTCACTTTTGAATGCTGGCGGTGCTCTCACTCTAGTGGTAGCATGAGACGGAGTCTACAACCCACACAAGTGGCTCAGGTAGTGCAGCTTATCCAGGATGGCACATCAATGCGAGCTGTGGCAAGAAGGTTTGCTGTGTCTGTCAGCGTAGTGTCCAGAGCATGGAGGCGCTACCAGGAGACATGCCAGTACATCAGGAGACGTGGAGGAGGCCGTAGGAGGGCAACAACCCAGCAGCAGGACCGCTACCTCCGCCTTTGTGCAAGGAGGAGCACTGCCAGAGCCCTGCAAAATGACCTCCAGCAGGCCACAAATGTGCATGTGTCTGCTCAAACGGTCAGAAACAGACTCCATGAGGGTGGTATGAGGGCCCGACGTCCACAGGTGGGGGTTGTGCTTACAGCCCAACACCGTGCAGGACGTTTGGCATTTGCCAGAGAACGTCCTGCATAACAAGGTTATTGTATGTGCTTCAAGGGGTTCAGGGAATTGGTGAGGAGAGGAGAAGGCCCCTTGTCTCTGTATTTGACACAGACACCACCACAGGAATCTGTGAGACCACAGATTTGGTTGCTCACTATAGGCCCTAAACTTACATCCGGAACTCCCAATGGGGGCTCAAAACCTTGATGCGGTTTCACTGTATCCCCACAATACTGACAAACTGAAAATAGCCAGATCGCAGCCAGAACCGTAATGGAGACATAACAGAAGAGAGTCATGTGGAGTTGTCATAAAATGACTTAAATGTCATGTGGAGTCAGGTGAACTGTACTAGGATCAGCCTGGATGTTGCAGTTACAGTGCATGTGGGAACGATTTAGGAACTGGGAGAGGCTGGAAATTGAATCTGCTGAATGTGAGTTACTGTGTTCACCTCATCCAGTGACAGTGTGGATATAGTTATCAAGGTGTAGCCTCGAGGAGCACCGCCACCTCTGTGTTTCCTATTAGAGGCACTGATCACAGGTCAGTTTTGCATGGGTAAAGGTAGGACTCTGAAGGTACAAGCTGATCCTAGATCTGATCAGGGGTCTATTCAGAGTCAGTGACGTGAAACGTTCTGACCGTTGCAGATAGATATACAACGAATAGACCTGACAACACCCCCTAGTCTACCTGACAGTTCTACACCATACACTTCTATCTGAACGTTGTGTAACCTTACCTTCGACGATGCGCTGCTGCTGCTGTTTGATCGCGGAGAAGCCCAGGCCCCTGGTCTCCTCTGGCTCGTTGACCAGCCAGGGGTTGGCCGCGGCCCCTCCTTCTCCCCCCGCCATCAGGGTCGACCTGGGAAATGTCACACAACAACATGATCAGCATGCCAAGGGTGTAGCGAACGCACTCCCTGTACCTGTCAATCACCTGACCGGGACACACGTCCGAACTACCGACACGCATCGTCAACCCTCGGCTTCACAAACAAACGCGGTAAAATGGACACGTGTGCAACCTCTGTAGCAAGCAGTTACATCTGTAACACTCATGTTACTCATCTGATGTTGACTTGTGTAACAACATGTCCTTCCCTTCAGATGAGAAAACGCTTATTTATTTTCTTGTTTGGTTTTTACGTTCTGAACAAGGAAGCAGATATGTTTAGTTGCTTTAAAAAAAAAACTAGGACCGGCTTGTTCGATATGTAAACACTGCATGCTAATCATACATAGCCACAGGCCCTCAAGTTTCCAGTTGGGTTTCATTCTGACTGACACACACACACACACACACACACACACCAGAGTGCTCTTGTTGTGTTGTGTAGCGCTTAACACAGTTGTGTGGTTTTGAGCTATTTTTCTGTTAATGGGAAAAAGCTGTCTGAGGCTGCCTCAAACCCCGAGGTTATGTTGCGGTCAAGTGTCAAGGTCTCTGTTAGTACAGATAGATCAATCCCGTCAGACCCAGCAATTCACCTCAGACAGCGCTGACTGGATGGACTGAGGACTGGCATTGGCTGTCAGGGGACCTTGGGGGACAGCCATTGGCTGTCAGGGAAATTAGGATTGTAGCCATTGGCTGTCAAAAGTAGGCACTTAAAATCTCCTCCACTTCCCTTAGCAAAGCCCATTTACTACAATATCATACAGCTCATCAAATCCTTGTGGTACACTATGTTGAAAAGAATGAAACATATGTCATTGTAGATGTGATTCCAGGATCATAACAAACCACAATGTCGCCAGGTAAGATAATGGTGTGATCAGAAACCTCAAATAGGTATACTTGTTGACGTTATGAAGTTCCTCTCCTTACGCTGGTATTGGACAAGACAGGTTGTACTAAACTTGAACTCAAAGTTGGTTGTGATGTGTGTCAAGCATGGCGCCATGACGCCACCTCCTTCCTTCCTATTTCCGAGGGCGAGTGTGTAGTTTGAAGCACCCCATCTCCCTCTCTTCACTCCTTGGCACAGCATACTTAGCAGCGGCGGCCGGGGCGAGACAAGGAGGTCGGCAGCCAGCGCTAAGCTAATCTTTCTGACAGGTTTGGTAACTATCCTACCGCGTGGCGGATCTCCACTTCCTCCCGCCGTGTGAAGATTAAAGCTTATCCAATTAACCGCCCACTGGGGCCCGCCAACTTAATCAGGCATCTCTGGGCAGCCCGCATCACACTCCACCGCCGCCGAGGACCCGACAGACAGACAGGCCTCTGAGGCTGTAACTCGGACAGGGCCGATTGAACTCATTTCGACTTGTTGCAGGAGTGATCAAATATAAAGTCTCTTTATGTAGTGTTGTCTCTCTTGTCGAGATGTGTGTTTTGTCATATATTTTTTTAATCCCAGCCCCCGTCCTCTTCAGGAGGCCTTTTGCCTTTTGGTAGGCCGTCATTGTAAATAAGAATTTGTTCTTAACTGACTTGCCTGGTTAAATAAAGGTTAAAACAATTTAAAATAAGGAGAGATTGATAAAGGGAAAAGGGGTGGTAAGGGGCTTGGGGGTATTCCAAAGAGGGTCAGGGGTGCAGTGAGCCTTCAAAATGGAGGCGCCACGTCTCTTCTTTGCTTGATTAGAGGCTAATCTCTCTCTAATGTATTGTTTCACAAATAAAATAAGCCCCCTTATCCCGGACCAACCCTTCTCCTCGAAAAAATGGAACAGCTTAGGTTATCCAAGCGAGGCTAATACCCACCCACCCCAAAGACCACACACTGAGTGCCAAGTCTACCTACCCACTGCCCACCCTTCCCCACCCCCTCTCAAATCATCCACCCACCCCACATCACACCTACTCATTCCAGGGTTTTTCTTTATTTGTACTGTTTTCTACATTGTAGAATAATAGTGAAGACATCAAAACTATGAAATAATACATACGGAATCATTTAGTAACCAAAAAAGTGTTACAAATCAAAACATATTTTATATTTGAAATTCTTCAAAGTAGCCACCATTTGCCTTTATGACAGCTTTGCACACTCTTGGCATCCTCTCAACCAGCTTCACCTGGAATGCTTTTCCAACAGTCTTGAAGGAGTTCCCACATATGCTGAGCACTTTTTGGCTCCTTTTCCTTCACTTTGCAGTCCAACTCATCCCAAACCATCTTAATTGGATTGAGGTCGGGTGATTGTGGAGGCCAGGTCATCTGATGCAGCACCCCATCACTCTCCTTCTTGGTCAAATAGCCCTTACACAGCCTGGATGTGTGTTGGGTCATTGTCCTGTTGAAAAACAAATGGTAGTCCCACTAAGCGCAAACCAGATGGGATGGCGTATCGCTGCAGAATGTTGTGGTAAACATGCTGGTTAAGTATGCCTTGAATTCTAAATAAATCACAGACAGTGTCACCAGCAAAGCATCCCCACACCATCACACCACCTCCTCAATGCTTCACGGTGGGAACCACACATACGGAGATCCTCCGTTCACCTACTCTGCGTCTCACAAAGACAGAGCGGTTGGAACCAAAAATCTAAAATTTGGACTCATCAGACCAAAGGACAGATTTCCACCGGTCTAATGTCGATTGTTTGTATTTCTTGGCCCAAGCAAGTTTCTTATTCTTATTGGTGTCCTTTAATATTGGTTTCTTGCAGCAATTCGACCATGAAGGCCTGATTCACGCAGTCTCCTGTGAACAGTTGATAAAGAGATGTGACTGTTACTTGAACTCTGTGAAGCATTTATTTGGGCTGCAATTTCTGAGGGTGGTAACTAATGAACTTGTCCTCTGCAACAGAGGTAACTCTGAGTCTTCCTTTCCTGTGGCAGTGCTCATGAGAGCCAGTTTCATCATAGCACTTGATGGTTTTTGCGATGCACTTTGAGAAACTTTAAAAGTTTTAGAAATCTTCCGGATTGACTGACCTTCATGTCTTAAAGTAAATGATGGACTGTCTTTTCTTTTTGCTTATTTTAGCTGTTCTTGCCATAATATGGACTTGGTCTTTTACCAAATAGGGCTATCTTTTGTATACCCCGCTTACCTTGTCATAACACAACTGATTGACTCAAAAGCATTAAGGAAAGAAAAGCATTCCAGATGAAGCTGGTTGAGAGAATGTCAAGAGTGTGCCAAGCTGTCATCAAGGCAAAGGGTGGCTACTTTGAAGAAGATAAAATATCAAATATATTTTGATTTGTTTAACACTTTTTGGGTTACTACATGATTCCATATATGTTATTTCATAGTTTTGATGTCTTCACTATTATTCTACAATGTAGAAAATAGTAAAAATAAAGAAAAACCCTGGAATGAGTAGGTGTGTCCAAACTTTTGACTGGTACTGTATATTTTACCGGGGAAACTTGAAACGGTAAGATCACAAGAGTAAGATCAACTGTGTAATTCATTAGTTGCCATTTGATTTAGTTATGGGCCACCAATGTTCTTAATTAGCTGTGGGATCTATAAAAAGATAAAAGCAAGTGTTCCCTTCCCTCCCTGCTTTCAGCCCCGAAGTGGATTAATCCAAACAAGAAAGTCCGTAAAACACGTAGAAACGGAGCAGTCTCAGATCAGACTAATAAGAAAATAGTTAACGTTTCCAAAGTCTGCTAATTTTATCAATCGATAACTGATCCTGAGCTTTACCTCACTTTTACCACACGGCCATTCCACTATTCCTTGAAGGTAAATTGAAAACCTCAGTATCATCCCTGTAGCCTGTGTGTTATTAAAAGAACACGATCCTGTCAAATGAATGGGGTTTGACCCACATTTAATTTCACATACAAAACATACTCAAAACCTGACAGCGGAAGTCCATGCCGTTACCACTGAGTGAGCGTCATTCATTTCACCTCCTGGCTGTCGAAATATATGTCACCTGGGATGGGGCAGGTCAAACCCGATGCTAAGTAATGACCGTTTTCCGAAGTGTTTTCCTAAGCTCCTGTACAGAGCTGTCACTACAATTAAGAATAATATGAGAATACAGGATATAGCCGGTGGCGTCCAGTGCTTTGATTGGTCCACTGGCAGATGAGGATGACAGGATGAGGATATGAGCTCAGCGGAGAGTGATAAACTATAAACTCGAAAAGCTTAGGTTGCACATCCGATCCCTTTAATTTTCTCACTGAGCCTCAGTGTACCAGTTTCGGGCAGTGCCAAGAGTGTGATCACCAGCGCAAGACAAGCAAAGCCTCTTGATGAATGAGAAACTGAGAGATTTAGAAGTCAACTGCCCTGCGCCGACCCCAATATGGCAGACTAGACTTCCAATGGCGTTGAATGGGCTCAGACAAAAGGTTGTACGGAAGTCCGAAGACTTTCTTTGCACACAAAGTTAGTGACCGGTGACTTATCCTCAAAAGAAACCGTGGATCCGTTAGACCCTTTAGACACATCTGGGCTGAGACAAACTCAAGACTCAGATTAATTGGCAGCACTAGCAGACAGAAAGAGATAGTTCTCCGCTGGAAGGATGGGCTTTGGTGCATCACCAATTGCCTATGACTGATGTTCAGATTCTGGTCCATTTACATTCACTTACAATGAGTGGCGTATGCTAAAAGGAGACTTAATGAGCTGTGTGTGTGTGTGTGTGTGTGTGTGTGTGTGTGTGTGTGTGTGTATGACTTCTACATAATGAGCTGTAAGAGGGAGAAATACCTCGAGGGCTCTGGCTGTGTAACGTCACCCTTGAACGTGGCATTTAGCTGCTTGTCCCTGGTGACCAGGTCGTCAACAAGGTTCTGTCTCCGATCGGCTTCTGACTGCATTCTGGAGGGGCGGTTGTGTTAAGGTCGAGATTATGGTAAAAAAAAATACATAATTTAGACCCCACAACATGATTAACAAGGAGTTGGACTATTAGTTTACTATCATTCATCTATAAAGTAACAGACAATGCAAATCACAGATTTTCATTGCAGAGAGTGAAGGATTGATGCGATTTCTTACAAAGCACTGCCCTCTACAGGTCATTTACATGCAGGACCTTCACATACAACTACACTGCAGTGTCATGAATGTGATACCAAAATAATTTGGTACACTGTGCTGCGTGTCATCAGTCACATGACCAGAAGGACCAGTGATCATGTTGTGAAAGGAAGGATACATGCGCCGGGAGGATGAGGCTCGGAGCAAACTCTCTCTGAGCTGGTTGATGTTCTGTTTCAGCTTCTGTAGCGACGCTCGCAGTGTCATGTTGATCTGGACAGACAAATAAACACTTTTACAATCAATTCCTAAACAGAAATTGTAAAATACAGTAGCTACAGTGCCTTCAGGAAGTATTCACACTCATTTACTTTTTCCACATTTTGTTGTGTTACAGCCTGAATTTAAAATGGATTAAATTGAGATTTTGTGTCACTGATCTACACACAATACCCCATAATGTCAAAGTGGAATTTTGTTTGTAGAAATGTTAGAGACTAACACAAAATGAAAAGCTGAAATGTTTTGAGTCAACAAGTATTCAACCCCTTTGTCATGGCAAGCCTAAATAAGTTCAGGAGTAAAAATGTGCTTAATAAATCACAGAATAAGTTGCATGTACTATTTCAGTGTTAAATAATAGTGGTTAACATGATTTTTTTTATAACTACCCCATCTCTGTACCCCACACATACAATTATCTGGAAGGTCTCTCAATCGAGTAGTGAATTTGAAGCACAGATTCAACCACAACGACCAGGGAGGTTTTTCAATGCCTCGCAAAGAAGGGCACTGATTGGTAGATAGTAACGTTTTAAAAAGCAGAAGCTGAATGTCCCTTTGAGTGTGGTGAAGTGGTTAATTAGGCCTTGGATGGTGTATTAATACACCCAGTCACTACAAAGATAATGGCGTCCTTCCTAACTCAGTTGCCGGAGAGGAAGGAAACCATTCAGGGATTTTTACCATAAGGCCAATAGTGATTTTAAAACAGTTACAGAGTTTAATATGGTTGTGATATGAGAAAACTAAGGATGCATCAACATTGTAGTTACTCCACAATACTGACATAAATTACAGAGTGAAAAAAAGGAAGCCTTCACAGAATAAAAATATTCCCAAACAGGCATCCTTACTTAAGTGCAACAAGGCACTTAAGTAATACGACAAAGAAATTAACTTTTTGTCCTGAATAGAAAGCATTTGGGGAAAATCCAGCACAACACATCACGGAGTAGCACTCTTCATATTTTCTAGAATGGTGGTGGCTGCATCATGTTATGGGTATGCTTGTCACCGGCAAGGACTAAATGATAAAAGGAAACGGAATACAGCTATAATCACAGGCAAAATCCTAGATTCAGTCTGCTTTCCACTAGACATTGGGAGATTAATTCACCTTTCAGCAGGACAATAACCTAAAACACAAGGCCAAATATACACTGGAGTTGCTTACCAAGATAACATTGAAAGTTCCTGGTTTGGCCTAGTTACAGTTTTGAGGTAAATCGGCTTGAAAATCTATGGCAAGACTTAAAAATGTCTGTCTAGCAATCATCAACAATCAACTTGACAGAGCTTGAAGAATTGAACAAGAATAATGGGCAAATATTGTACAATCCAGGTGTGCAAAGCTCTTAGAGACTTAACCAAAAAGACTGCAAAAGGTGCTTCTACAAAGTATTGAATCAGGGGTTTAAAAACGTATGTGAATTAGATATTTCTGTATTTCATTTTCAAAAGTGTGCCAACATTTCTAGAAACATGTTTTCACTGTCATTATGAGGTATTGTGTGTACAGTAGATGGGTGAGGGGAAACAATATATTCAACATATTTTGAATTCAGGCTGCAACACAACAAAATGTGGAATAAGTCAAATGGTATGAATACTTTCTGAAGGCACTGCTATATACTTTTGAGGAAACAAATGTGTAGTTAAGCAGGTTGTCATCATAGTATCAACGCTTACCTTTGCAGGATTCCCTCTTGTCCTCTGTTGTCTGTTTCTTTCATGAATGTTCTCTGCAATTTCTTGAACAAGGCGGCAAGTGGCATCATAATTCTGTAACCTACAAAAACCAGGTCGGTATACAATTATCGTGAGTAGTGCTATAGTTGTGTATGTAGTTAAAATAATGAGTGTATGAAAGCCAGTTCAAAAGAAGATGCCCCAAATCTTCAAGGTATAATAATAACAACAAACAAAACAATTGTAGACAAATTAATTTGGGCTGATTGAGTGTGAAGTAGCCGGTTAAAGGGACGCGAGTTACTGTTACTAACGTTAACAATCTAGCTAATAACACAAATATATAGGTTTGAAGACGTATTTCTATATTTCATCCAATGCTATCTTAAATATACTCATAATGGCACCCTTAAAAGCTGCTTACCAGGGATCTTGAGACATGTTAACGAGTTATAATTAATGAATGTGTCGATATTTACTCCAGAAATGGTGTGATAAGCAGAGAGCACTTCCTGTTTGGGTGTGATGTCAGGATGGTGTCCTGTGAGTAACAAATGTTCAGTCGTGAATCGTTTACTGTAACCTCAATGTTGCATTGAGAAGAAGCTGATCAAATGAATCCAAATCAAATAAATTGTAATGTTCCTCTCTGACAGAGCTGCTGCTGTCCCCAAGTCCCACACCGGACCCACTGTAGCCTGCAAACTAAATGTTCATTCACAGTTTACAAATCTTCCATCTAGTCTCTGTTACTGTGTATCTACCCTCTTAAAATAAATAAATAAATAAATAAGACAATATCCAAATCATTTATAATAAATATTATGACTTCATTTGTTTCTATTTATTTATAGAGCTGTGACTGTGTGGCCTTGGGGGCAGCCAGCAATGTAATTACTTTTGTTTTGGTGGAGTAAAGGTCATAAAAGGTCGACATAACCACTGCTCATGTTTTGTTGTTTTAAAAAAAAATGGCAACACTGCCTCACGTTGCCCCCTGTTTGTCTAGTGATATGGAAGTCCTTATTGTAACATTATGTGACGATTATGACCACTACTAGTATAAACATACTGTAGGCTACAGATCCTTCAATCATCAAGATAGGATAAGAGTTTGTTTTTCTTCAACAACATGTAAGCCCACATTTAAATTGATCTATTTACAGAGGTTTCTTTGTTTCATAGCAAAACAATGTGTGTTTTGATCAAAACAATATCTGTTGTGTGAAATGATAACCTTTGCTAATTCTAGGAATAGAGGTGCTCATTTGGCACGCCCATGTTTTCCTATAAAACAGTTTCATAGAGCTATGTTCCTCCATGAAAAGAGAAGGGAAAGGAAAATGCATTCAACTGAAATGTGTCTTCCGCATTTAACCCAACCCCTCTGAAAAGACTTAGAAAGTAAAATAATCTTTCATGTTTTTTGTTAAATGCTGCCATAAACATGCAAATTAACAATAAAAGATAAACCCAGGCAAACCCAGATACCAAATACAATATCAGATAAACCCAGGAAGATAAACTGGTTAAAAGTATGACACATGCTTGTGAGAACACTCATTTCTGTATAGTCATGATTTTCATACATATTTTGATACATCTAAATGTGTATCAACATAATAGCATAGGCATTCACTTCCCAAAAATGGCAATGGAGACTGTCCTTTACACAGTAGCCTATTATCAAATGAAACAGTAATAATCCTCCACTTTTTGATGTTTTGATTTCATTACCCTAGTTCATTTGTTGCTGTCCGCTGGTGTTGGAAGTTGAAGAAAGGAGGCATTCCTTTTCGCCACAGTAATTGGACTTAAGTCAGAGGAATTTTCCGCTCGGAATACACAAAAACACTGTAAACAAACCCATATCACTTTCTGTGCCGGTCACCTGACCAACTGATGACTGTGTATAAAACCTACATCCACAGGGCACATGGAAAACATTGGGAAGTATACCACCACTGGAGACTGTCTTGTCATTGATATAGAGGAGAACTTGACATTTGCAGAGGAGAATACTATACCAGACAGCATGATCCATGTTTCAAGAACGCCCAAGTTCTCCACTTGTGGGACTATAAGTTTAGACCCGTCTCCTATGGAAACCACTGACCAGGACCAGGACTTGAGCTCAGCAGCCAGACACAGAAGACCCAGGTCCAATTCCTACTACAGCCCAGAGGACGCCAAAAAGTATGGCATAGAGACGGCAACAGATGAGAACTTTGTCAGGCCACGCTCCAGGTCTTTCTATAGTTACGAGACGTCTGAGCTCCACAGAGAAGGGAACTTTACCAGGTCCAATGCCATGAGGCCGAGATCCAACTCCCTGGAGAAGAGTGGGGACAGGAAGACGGAGAATAGTGCGGATGGGAATCAGGGGATCATGGCTCGGCTCAACAAGAAATCCAAGTCCAACACCAACAAACACTTGCCATGCAGAGATCTCAATGGTATGCAAATTACAGTATGTTTAAAAGTGTCCGATTTATGTTTATTTGACAATTTATGTTTCTTTTTCTATTTTGCCATATTCCTAGTGTTATATGAAGAACAGAGGGGAAAAATGCAGAATATGCACAAACACAGTGTAAAAACAAGAATGTTACTGTGGATGGACACAGATCTATAACAATTCACTTATTAAATAATACATTTATTAATTATGATGTTAGTAGCTAGTTTTCTTCCTTCCCTCTCCAACAGGCAGAAGAGGCAGTCTGAAGGGTGTCCCCATGATGACCATCTCTGAATCAGACAACTGGGAGATCAGCTCCTGTTCTGGTATGAAGTATGGCCAGTTTGTGGACTGGGAGAAGATCGATCCTGAATCTTCAGAGCGCTACCAGAGGATTCTGAAGTCGGACCACCAGGAGCTAAAGACCATGGGTCGATCAGGGTTCTGGGCCATGCCCCATACACTAAGGGCCAAGGCCTATTATCATATAATTCATGGTATCAACTGCAGGTCCATCCAACCGGATCGAGATCGTTACCAGGATGTGGCCAAGAAGCTCTTCGGGGAGCAGAAGATGAGCACGCACCCGTTCCCTGAGTACATGGATGATGGCGTGATCCCCAGGTACTGACTATGAAGCTATCAGAGAAGAATGGTTCAGATGATCAAATTATGATCAAATTATTTTAGTCATTAAACTTTGATAGGAGAATCTGAAGTTGATCATGCTTTTTCCAATATTGCATGTACATTATGTTCTGTTCATTACATGATAACATAGCAAGTATCTTTGTTATTCTTCCCATCCCCAGGTACTGCCTCAACGATGCTGGTCTCAATTCTGTCAAAAAGGTCCTCCTCTGCATCGGCAAGCACTTCCCGGACATCAACTTCTGCCCAATCCTCCCAGCCTTGGTGGCTCTCCTCCTGCATTTCAGCGAAGACGAAGCCGAGTGCTTCCACAGCATCTGCCGCCTTATCGCCTACAATGACCCCAACAAGCGTTACATTGACCAGACATTCCTCACCTACCGGGCCTCCTGCATGACCTTCGGCGACTTGGCCAACAAGTACTGCCGCGGCATCCGCAAGCTCATCGCCAGCTCCCACCAGAACCTCTTTGAGTTCTACTCTGATTGGATCATGTGGATCTTTGCCGACCTCCCCTTCACATACGCTATCAGGGTCCTGGATGTCTATCTTCTGGAGGGTTACAAGGTTCTCTACAGGGTGGCTCTGGCTCTTCTCAGCTTGTACAAGGTCTCGGTTTCGTCTCGTGTCGCCGATGTGGAGGACTTCAGGCGAGACATGAAGAGTTTTGTGGAGAACGTGGCTCGTCACTGTACGGTGGAGAAGCTGCTGGAGAGGGCTTTCAGTATCCAGCTGGCCACGCGGAGGGAGCTCAACCTACTGTTCAACGCTAACAAGGACTCGCTCATGCAGAAGGGCATCAGTATACACCAGAAGCGGTGAGGCTGTTGGTCAAGGGAGTTCTTCGAGAAAATGTTTCTACTCTTGTTGAACATCTAATTGGTCCACTCTCTGTTAACGGAAAACAAAAGATAGCAAGCCATCACCAAGTCAGCCCTATTCCTCATAGGACGATTATGACAGATTACTTCCAACCCACTTTGTTATAGAGATGCTACAGCTGTTCTACCAAACTATACCTAGATACTATATCCTTTTGAACTATAAACAGTTTACAAATCTTTACTTTCTGAGTTCCTTTATATTTATCTGTAATCTGAAGATACACTTCAAAAAATATTTACATTCTCAAACTGTTTCTGTTCCTCCATAAAGGCAGTCGTGCCAGGTAGTGGATTTTGACAGCTTCAGCTCCAGAGTTGTCACAGGGACAGAGATGAGGATTGTCTGGGCCTGGATCCCTGAACGCTTTGCCCTCTTCAATCCCAAAAGGCTATTCAGCACCAACGAACATGGCCGAAGCCTGGCCTCGTAAGTGACTTTTATTCACTATTTTACGTTAGTAGTGGATCAAGTAGTGAAGATATATACATTCAGCAGCCCAGAACTGTCTACAGTAAATACAACAGCCCAGAGCTGTATAAACTCGCCTTAGGGTTCAGTTTCATAATAATGAAAGGCTGTATTGATAGTATCAGTAGCATTTTTGCCTTACGGTGCATGACCAAATGTTCTCCAGTTCGTTGGCGGGAACAGTTCCTGTGGCATCGGTTAACAACAGTTATTCATGTCTCTAGAAGTGTTCTGTTGGTCTGTCAGGAGAAAATTTGGTAGATAATATTCATCAGCACTTGCAAATCTTTTTAGAAATGCTCTGAATACATATGTCACAATTACTGGCTGTTGTCTCGTCCTAGAGCTCGTTCAAACGTTGAAACGCCAATAGTTATTTTTCTCTACTATGAGGAATCTCTATGCATGTTGACTCTGATGTCCTTCAAAGAGTTTGATTGGGATTCTCAGACTTTCCCTTGTCACTGCGCTGACACGTACCTACCTCAGCAGACATGCTTTTTAATTGGTTCTAGCCATACACAGGGTGGTCGTGACAGGATGCGATGACCCCAATTAAAAGTCTGACCCTGACTAGGACGGGACCCCTCCAGTGAACTTTGAACTTTCACCCCCCTAAAGACATTCCAAGGGGCTGGGATTGTTGAATAACCATTGTCTAAAAACATTACAAGTTTCATTGCTATTGTTCACTGTGAGTGCTTAATTTTTTTCTTCTCATTTAAAGATTTTATTCCCATGTTGAGGGGCATGAGCCAGCGATCTTGCTTCTGAAAACTGTGGATGAAGAGGTGAGTTTACAGTAGCAGAAAACCTTTTTTTGTCTATTTTTTTACAGTCACCTAGATTCTATGCAGACTTCTTACCTCTGTGTCACTCCACAGGTCTGTGGTGCCTTCCTGTCGACAGATTTGATTGAGCGGAAAAAGTATGATTCAGAAGAACCTGCGTATTTTGGGACTGGGGAGAGCTTTGTTTTCACGGTGAGAGAAATTACAATCTACAGATCTGAAATAGCTGATTTTGCAAATGTTTTTTCCTTTGATTTAGATCAATTGTGTTAGAGTAAAAAATACTGGTTGAAATCTTTACTGATCGTGCTGTAGAAGAACACAGGCTCCATTCCTTTCCCATGTCAATCAGTCAATGCAGGAACTTAATTGTTCATTGTTCTTAATTCGTTGTTCTTTCAGCTTCGTCCAGGCATGGAGCGCTACCAACGGGCTGTGGTTCACATTACGGCCAAGAGACAACCTTCTCCAGACCTTCGAGCTGCTCGGGTCTGTGTATACACTTCCTCTGGTAAAGAGGACTCCTCCTCTACCACACTCTCCACCACCTCTACTACCAACCACACCACCCTGACCTGTCCATCCGGGACCCTCCAGGACCCCAGCTACCTGACCATCCCCTTCACCACCTCCCCCGGACCTCTCTCCCCCTCACCCAAGAGGGCCAAGGAACAAGGGGCCTCCATGTTCATCGCCGGAGACCACGAAAGGCTAGTCATTGGTAAGCTGCTCATATGTAGGCTAAAGTGTTTGCTGTTCAGAGTTGTCGGTAGAGTGTCACAAGGAGTGATCAATAACCTTCTGAAACCCGGATAGGCCTGATTGTTTAAGGAGCATTCCTTCCACGTACAAGAGTTTTTGCAGCGACTTTGACGATGGTGGTAGGGAAACAGCTTAGGGTTTCTCACATGGCATATTCTTTGTATCCACCCTTTGTATTCTTTGTGTTGATGTCAACATTACTGAGAAGTGCAGCAGCTAGAAGTGGGCTGCTGTTATTACTGTAAATTCAATGCTGACATCTTTTACAGTGAGCGTGATGTGTTTGTCTCGCCAGGTGGCGATGGGGGTCACGCTCTCTGCCTCCAGGCTGATCTGGAGGGGGGCTACACGGAGCGATGTGACACCTTCGAGAGCGCCCCTCTCTGCAAGAGACACTTCAAGATCCAGTCCCTGGAAGTGTGGGGAATTCAGAACTCCATCTCGTTCTCACACTACTTCTCTTACTGTCATTAAAAGAGGAGGCTGACATATGGTTCCCCCTCTTATATGAACTGGTTTCTCCTAATTCCGTTGTCCATTTGATTAGACTGTATTTTCCTTAGTTATGTGTGTTGATGACAATGACCCATAGGCTAAATTAACAGGGTTTTTACAGTGCATTCGGAAAGTATTCACACCGCTTGACTTTTTCCATATTTTGTTACGTTACAGCCTTATTCTAAAATCAATAAAATAATTCCCCCCCCTCATCAATCTACACACATAATGACAAAGCAAAAACAGGTTTTTAGATATTTTTGCAAATTTATTCAAAATTAAAAACTGAAATATCACATTTACAAAAGTATTCACACCCTTTACTCAGTACTTTGTTAAAGCACCTTTGGCAGCGATTACAGCCTTGAGTTTTCTTGGGTATGACGCTACAAGCTTGGCACACCTGTATTTGGGGAGTTTCTCCCATTCTTCTCTGCAGATCCTCTCAAGCTCTGTCAGGTTGGATGGGGAGTGTCGATGCACAGCTGTTTTTAGGTCTCTCCAGCGATGTTCGATCGGGTTCAAGTCCAGGCTCTGGCTGGGCCACTCAAGGACATTCAGAGACTTGTCCCGAAGCCACTCCTGCGTTGTCTTGGCTGTGTGCTTAGGGTTGTTGTCCTGTTGGAAAGTGAACCTTCGCCCCAGTCTGAGGTCCTGAGCGTTCTGGAGCAGGTTTTCATCAAGGATCTCTTTGACTAGTCTCCCAGTCTCTGCCGCTTAAAAAAATCCCCACAGCACGATACTGCCATCACCATGCTTCACCGTAGGGATGACCCGTAGGGGTGACGCTTGGCATTTAGGCCAAAGAGTTCAATCTTTCATCAGGCCAGAGAATCTTGTTTCTCATGGTCTGAGAGTCCTTTAGGTGGCTTTTGGCAAACTCCAAGCGGGCTGTCATGTGTCTTTTACTGGCTTCAGCTGGCCACTCTACCATAATGGCCTGATTGGTGGAGTGCTGCAGAGATGGTTGTCCTTCTGGAAGGTTCTCCCATCTCCACAGAGGAACTCTGGAGCTCTGTCAGAGTGACCATCGGGTTCTTGGTCACCTCCCTGACCAAGGCCCTTCTCCCCCGATTGCTCAGTTTGGCCGGACGGCCAGCTCTAGGAAGAGTGTTGTGGGTTTCAAACTTCTTCCATTTAAGAATGATGGAGGCCACTGTGTCTTGGGGACCTTCAATGCTGCAGAAATTTGGTACCCTCCAGATCTGTGCCTCGACACAATCCTGTTTCGGAGCTTTGCTGACAATTCCTTTGACCTCATGGCTTGGTTTTTGCTCTGACATGCACTGTCAACTGTGAGACTTTATATAGACAGGTGTGTGCCTTTCCAAATCATGTTCAATCAATTGAATTTACCACAGGCGGACTCCAATCAAGTTGTAGAAACATCTCAAGGATGATCATTGGAAACAGGATGCACCTGAGTTAAATTTTGAGTCTCATAGCAAAGGGTCTGAATGCTTGTGTAAATTAGGTTTTTCTGCTGTTTATTTTTTCTGCATTTGCAAAAAAAATCCTACAAACCTTTTTTTGCTTTGTCATTATAGGGTATTGTGTGTAGATTGATGAGGGAAACAATAATTGAATCAATTTTAGAATAAGGCTGTAACGTAACAAAATGTGGAAAAAGTAAAGGGGTCTGAATACTTTCAGAATGCACTATGTTTGAATTGTATGCTATATTTGTTTGTTGATTATTCATATACTTCTTGATGAATGTTTATATTTGTGCATATATTAATAGGATTGCAAAGGGAGGATATACGTGGCCTTTAAAAAGTATTCACACCCCTTTACTTTTTCCAAATTGTTCTGTTACAAAGTGTGATTAAAATTGATTTAATTTCCATTTTTTTGTAAAATATCTACACAAAATACTCTGTAATTTCAAAGTGAAAAAAAAGAAAAGCTATCATTATTATTAGAAAATAACACAGCAATATATCTTGATTAGATAAGTATTCAACCCCCTGAGTCAATACATGTTACAATTACCTTTGGCAGCAATTATAGCTGTGAGTCTTTCTGTGTAAGTCTCTAAGAGCTTTGGACACCTGGATTGTACAATATTGGCCCATTATTCTTTAAAAATGTGTCAAGCTCTGTCAAGTTGGTTGTTGATCATTGCTATATGGCCATTTTCAAGTCTTGTCATGGCTTTTCAAGACGATTTAAGTCTGAACTGTAACTAGGCCACTCAGAAACCTTCAATGACATCTTGGTAAGCAACTTCAGTGTATATTTGGCCTTGTGTTTTAGGTTATTGTCCTGCTGAAAGGTGAATTTGTCTCCCAGTGTCTGTTGGAAAGCAGACTGAACCAGGTTTTTCTCTAGGATTTTGCCTGTGCTTAGCTCTATTCCGTTTCTTTTTATCCCCCCCAAAAACTCCCTAGTTCATGCCGATGACAAGCATACCAATAACATGATGCAGCACCATCATGTTTGAAAATATGAAGAGTGGTACTCAGTGATGTGTTGTGTTGGATTTGCCACAAACATAATATTCAGGACAAAAAGTAAATTTCTTTGCCACATGTTTTGCAGTATTATTTAGTGCCTCGTTGCAAAGAGGATGCATGTTTTTGAATATTTTTTAAAATTCTGTACAAGCTTCCTTTTACTCTGTCATTTATGTTAGTATTGTAGATGTATGTTTGTGTTGTTGATCCATCCTCAGTTATCTCCTATCACCGCCATGAAACTCTGTAACTGTTTTCAAATCACCATTGACTTGGTGTATTGATACTCCATCCAAAGTGTTAAATTAATAACTGCACCATGCTCAAAGGGATATTCAATGTCTATTGTTGTTTTTACCCAACTACCAATAGGTGCCCTTCTTTGTGAACGATGGGAAGACCTCCCTGGTCTTTGTGGTTGAATCTGTACTCTAAATTCACTGCTCGACTGAGGGACCTTACAGATAATTGTATGTGTGGGGTACAGAAATGGGGCATTACAGACAGAGTGAATCCATGCAACTTATTGTGACTTTTAAGCACATTTTTACTCCTGAACTTATTTAGGCTTGCCATAAGAAAAGTGTTGAATACTTTATTAACTCAAGACATTTCAGCTTTTCATCTGTTATTAATTTGTAAACATTTCTAAAACTGGCTCTGTCTTCAACCTAGCTCCCTGGCTATCTCCCTGGCAGTGACCAATCCATAGAATTAGGAATTAGAATACTAGAATGGACATGAACCTTCTTATGATGGTAATATAAAGTGTCAGACATTTTGGTAAGGGAGTTGGTCAACCATGGTTTTGCCAATGCTCTGATAAGAGTGTAAAACAATGAATTTATAGATTATCTGCACTGTATGTTGTTAGCTAGCTAACCAGACAGTTTTTAGAGGAGTGATCTCATATGTTTTTCTAAACAACTGCCAATATGCCAACAATCCATTCAAACAATCAGTTGATGATAGGACTTAGACAAATTGTAATTGCAACAAGTACTGATATTGTATCATATAATAACAATTTAGAAGAAAATACAAATTTAGACATTTATTATGGTCTGTTTATGTTATAGGCTATTTATACAGAAAATGTGTATACAACCTGTCCGTTTAAACTGTATTTATAATTATATGACAATATTTTAGGTTGACAACACGTATTTTACATAATTTCTGGCATATCATTTGCCTTACTTTTATTTCCCTGCATAAGTAAAAGCAGGAAATGCATCACCTATGACTTTACTGCATATTCATTCCAGATTGTTTTGGATTTCTCCCTGACCACAATAGCTTCCATTTTCACTCCATTCTGGATCTTTGAGGCGTTCTAATTTTATAGGATCTCTAGCCATGTCTAGATGGAATACAGCTTCTGTCAAATTGACTTCAAAAGTGTTTTAGTTTTTTTGCATTATAGCTAACCCTTACCCTAACACTTTTCCAAAACTGCTACGTTAATTATCATAACCTGCTGTGTACGTTTTCTTAAACCTGCTACGAAAAGTCAATTTTGACAAAACCTGAAACCCTTCTAGACAAAACCGATCTCTATGGACCAATCACACTCTAAAGACGCACCCAAATGTTTTCCTCCGGCTGCATGAGACAACTACTACATCACCATAGAAACTGACCCAAACTAATGGTTAAGTTGCTAGGCAACGTTTGTCTGTATGGCAAATGAGAGAAAGATAGCTGAAGCTCGAGAAGATTTTACAGGCTTGAAGACTTAGGTGCAATATTGTTGAATCATGGCTGGAGATGCACAAGAGATTCCACGGCTTGAGCTGGAGGCTGTAATTGGGTTCAACGGTATTGTAAAATATCCTGCCAGCCTATTTAGCTAGCTAACCTATTCAGCTGAGCTAACATATTCAGCTGAGCTAACCAAGTTATCTGGTAACAAGTAATACTAACGTTAGCTAACGTTATTTGTTGCCATGAGTGATATGGCTGTTGTCACTAGGATCAGGGCATGCTATGGTAGCTACTAGCTACTAACGTTACTGTTGCTTGTTGCCAGTGGGGGTTTCAGCTGGTTTGTCATCTTTTCAATGTGTCTAAATATAACTCAATTATTTGTAATGGACTGTTCAGTTTAGGGAAAGTATTTGGAAGTTTCCTTGAAAACTCTAGTCTTTTTGTCAATCAATCAAATCAAATTGATTTATATAGCCCTTCTTAGATCATCTGATATCTCAAAGTGCCTGACAGAAACCCAGCCTAAACCCCCAAACAGCAAGCAATGCAGGTGTAGAAGCACAGTGGCTAGGAAAAACTCCCTAGAAAGGACAAAACCAAGGAAGAAACCTAGAGAGGAACCATGCTATGAGGGGTGGCCAGTCCTCTTCTGGCTGTGCCGGGTGGAGATTATAACAGAACAAGGCCAAGATGTTCAAATGTTCATAAATGACCAGCATGGTGAAATAATAATAATCACAGTAGTTGTCGAGGGTGCAACAGGTCAGCACCTCAGGAGTAAATGTCAGTTTGCTTTTCATAGCCATCAATAACAGCTGGTGCGCGATATCTAATATTAAAGGAGTCTCGAATTATTGCTTGCTTGAGGTAGAGTACCTTATGATAAGCTGTCGACCACACTATCTACCAAGAGAGTTGTCATCTGTATTATTCGTAGCCGTCTATTTACCACCACAAAGCGAAGCTGGCTCTAAGACCGCTCTCAACCAACTCTATAAGGCCATAAGCAAAGAAGAAAATGCTCACCCAGAAGCGGCGCTCCTAGTGGCCAGGGACTTTAATGCAGGCAAACTTAAATCAGTTTTACCACATTTTTACCAGCATGTCACAACCAGGAAAAAGAAATCCTAGACCATCTTTACTCCACACCCAGAGATGCATACAAAGCTCTCCATTTGGCAAATCTGACCATAATTCTATCCTCCTGATTCCTGCTTACAAGCAAAAACTAAAACAGGAAGTAGCAGTGACTCGCTCAATACGAGAGTGGTCAGATGACGCGGATGCTACACTACAGGCCTGTTTTGCTAGCACAAACTGGAATATGTTCCGGGATTCATCCAATGGCATTGAGGAATACACCACCTCAGTCATTGGCTTCATCAATAAGTGCATCGATGACGTCATCCCCACAGTGACTGGACGTACATATCCCAACCAGAAGCCATGGATTACAGGCAACATCCGCATTGAGCTAAAGGCTATAGCTGCCGCTTTCATGGAGCGGGAGACTAATCCGGACGCTTATAAGAAATCCCGCTATGCCATCAGCAAACCATCAAACAAGAAAAGCGTCAATACAAGATTAAGATTGAATCCTACTACACCAGCTCTGACACTCGTCGGATGTGGCAGAGTTTGAAAACTATTGCAGACTACAAAGGGAAACCCAGACGCGAGCTGCCCAGTGACGCGAGCCTATCAGACGAGCTAAATGCCTTTTATGCTTGCTTCGAGGCAAGCAACACTGAAGCATCTCAATCGCACTCCACACCGCCCTTTCTCACCTGGACAAAAGGAACACCTATGTGAGAATGCTGTTCATCGACTACAGCTCAGCGTTCAACACCATAGTGCCCACGAAACTCATCATTAAGCTAAGGACTCTGGGACTAAACACCTCCCTCTGCAACTGAATCCTGGACTTCCTGACGGGCCGCCCCCAGGTGGTAAGAATAGGCAACAACACGTCTGCCACTCTGATCCTTAACACTGCGGCCCCTCAGGGGTGTGTACTTAGTCCCCTCCTGTATTCCCTGTTCACCCACGACTGCGTGGCCAAACACGACTCCAACACCAGCATTAAGTTTGCTGATGACACAACAGTTGTAGGCCTGATCACCGACAACGATGAGACGGCCTATAGGGAGGAGGTCAGAGAACTGGCAGTGTGGTGCCAGGACAACAAACTCTCCCTCAATGTGAGCAAAACAAAGGAGCTGATCGTGGACTATAGGAAAAGGCGGGCCGAACAGCCCCCATTAACATCGATAGGGCTGTAGTGGAGCGGGTCAAGAGTTTCAAGTTCCTTGGTGTCCACATCACCAATGAACAAGCATGGTCCAAACATACCAAGACAGCCGTGAAGAGGACACAACAAAACCTTTTCCTCCTCAGGAGACTGAAACGATTTGGCATGGGTCCCCAGATCTGGGGTTCTACAGCTGCACCATCGAGAGCATCCTGACTGGTTGCATCACTGCCTGGTATGGCAACTGCTCGGCATCTGAACGTAAGGCGCTACAGAGGGACCTATATAATAGGCGGTGTCAGAGGAAAGCCCATAAAATTGTCAGAGACTCCAGTCACCCAAGTTATAGACTGTTTTCTCTGCTACCGCACAATGCAAGCGGTACCGGAGCGCCAAGTCTAGGACCAAAAGGCTCCTCAACAGCTTCTACCCCCAAGCCATTATACTGCTGAACAATTCATAAAAATTGCCACCGGACAATTTACCTTGACCCCCCCCCCCCCCCCCCCCCCTCTTGTACACTGCTACTACTCGCTGTTTGTTTGTTACCTATCACTTCGCCCCCACCCACAGTACATGTACAGATTACCTCAACTAGCATGTACCCCTGCACACTGACTCGGTACCGGTGCCCCCTGTAAATAGCCTTGTTATTGTTATTCTTATTGTGTTACTTTTTATTATTACTTTTTACTTTAGCCTACTTGGTAAATATTTTCTTCTTCTTGAACTGCACTGTTGGTTAAGGGCTTGTAAGTAAGCATTTCACGGTAAAGTCTACACTTGTTGTATTCGATGCATGTGGCAAATTTTATTTACCTTGATGAGTTTCTCCTGAATCCTGCTTCAGACAACCAAGTTAGGTTAAATCATAATCATAATCATATCCTCATCTTTAGTTCTGGTCTAAAGCATGTCTTTACAATTTTTGGGGGACAGGACATATATTTTCTGGCCTCAGGGTGCACTCAGACAGAGAACACTTAATCTATCCTCTTGGTTGCACTGTTATTTTGAAGAGCCTGAAAGACCGCAAACAGGAGTTCCTCCATGGACACACCAACAACGTCGCCTGTGTCACTGTGTCCAAAAGCGGACCCTACATCGCTTCTGGACAGGTCACCTTCATGGGCTTCAAGGTAAACTAAAGACAGTGAAACTTTCTAGTATTAAGAGAGCAGTCATGTTTCGCCTCTTGATATCAGAGACAGACAGACAGACAGACAGACAGACAGACAGACAGACAGACAGACAGACAGACAGACAGACAGACAGACAGACAGACAGACAGACAGTTGGATGGAGGCACGGAGGGAGAGGCTGCAGATGAATGTTGAACGTAGGAAACACATGAATGCAGTAGATTACAGAGTTAATCTATGTTGTTGCAGGTTGATCTGATCATCTGGGATTATGAGAAGAGAGCGATCCATGCCAGACTACAGCTCCACAAAGCGAAGGTGGAGGGACTTGCCTTCTCCCCCAATGACAAGTACCTTGTCTCCCTGGGTGGACAGGATGATGGAAGGTACAAGGTAGTTTAATGTAGCAGCATTTTGTTCTAGTCCTGCTATAACACACCTTATCCTACTAATCAGCTGGTCCTCAGACCTTTGATTAGATGATTAGATTGGTTAGATCCAACAGGCTTTGGATGATTGTGTCACTTTAAAAACGACTTTCACGTTGGAAGAATTTCAACAGTCATTTGTAGGTTATACTACAGAATGGCTGTAAATGTGAATGGTTTGTGTTTTCAGCATTGTGGTGTGGGACCTTGAGAGCAAAGAAGCGATCTGTGGGAGCCCGGCCTCTGCCCACAGTGCAGGCCACTGCCTCACCATCGAGTACACCAACCACAGCGACACCATCTTCATCTCCGCCGGCAAGTGAGTCACTTACAGAGACTCTGGGTTGCTGTTATAATATATTATTACTTTGTCAATCAGAACTGATCTTTATTGGACTTGAACACAACGCAGAATGATTAAATAAATACAGTTTATTATGAATACTTTCGAATTAACACAGTTGTAATATGTTGTTTCCCTGTAGTGGCACAATCCGTGTTTGGGAGCTAGACCTTCCAAATAGGAAGATCCGGCCTACGGAATGCCAGACAGGACAGCTGAAGAGGATTGTCAAATGCATTGAGGTGAGCTAAACCATAGAAAGCAGACACAGCTCGAAGTAATAGTGGTACTGACTGAGTACCCACTGGGCACAGACGTCAATTCAACGTCTATTCCACGTTGGTTCAACGTAATTTCATTGAAATTATGTGGAAACAACTTTGATTCAACCGGTGAGTAAATTGCACAATGGTGCCAAATGCCCCCCAAAATGATTTTGTACGACCCGTTCTTAACCACTCAAAGTACGTTTTGAGACAAAGCAAAGGTAAACTATTCATCAATACTTGTCATGGTTTATTAATGAGACAATCTGTAAACACACAAGTTCAGGTTCCTGTTATTTTATTCACATGACAATTGTTGTCTGAGGTCAATTGATCTCTGAATTAAGATAAATAACAGATAAAGCAGCCTCTCAAAGTAGTACAGGTGGAGACAGAAAGCTTATTTCTAAGGTGACCCCGTTGCATCACAGATCCCAGACGATGACCTTTTCTTTTACTGCGGAACCACCAGTGGTGACATCCTGAAGGTCAACCTGAAGACCCGCCTCCTCAACAGCTGTGGGCCACGAAAACAGACATTCAGCAAGGTGGGTTTATTCAGTGTCCTGAGTGACCTCCACGTGTTCATATCGCTGAGATCTTACTGTAGTTAACATTTGGTACAGCTGTCCCTCTTATCTTTTTGGCGCAGGGTGTGAACACACTGAAGGTGCTGAAGTCTGGAGACATCCTGGTGGGCAGTAAGTACTGCAGGTTGACAGACAAGATATCAAGTTGTCTATATCAAATCAAAATCAAATGAAAGTTTATTGGTTGCGTAAACAGATTAGCAGGTGTTGTAGCAGGTGCAGTGAAATGCTTATGTTACTGGCTCCAACAGTGTAGTAGAATGTCTCTCAAACACAATACACATACACAAATAATCAAAACAAGAAATCAAGAAATAACAATCCAGGTAGATATATTACAGTGAGCATGTGTGAGAATTCAGAATATATGCTGAACAAAAATATAAAAGCAACATGCAACAATTTCAACAATTTTACTGAGTTACAGTTCATATAAGGAAATCAGTCAATTGAAATAAATTCATTAGGCCCTAATCTATGGATTTCACATGACTGGGAATCAAGCAGATTGCAGGGGGGCACTTTAACTGACTGTATCGGTCACGTCAGATTCCTGAGTAGACGGACAGAGGTCCGGCGGGACCACCCAGGCTTCCAGTTCAGTGTATATTTGTGTGTATCTGTTCAGTGTATATTAGTGTATATCTGTTCAGTGTATATTAGTGTATATCTTTTCAGTGTATATTAGACAAGCGAACAACATTCACAACCTTTTCATTGTCAATAAATCCATATTGCTCATATTCTTGATGAAGAATGTTGGCAAGCTCACTTGTTTGAGACCACACAATTAACCAAATCTGCTAAATAGCGCAGCTAATAACTCTATATAAAAATACTGTGATCAAATAAAAACAATACAATAAAAAAATGAGGAGAATAAATGATAAAAAAATGTATGTTCATGATAATTTATACACACTTTCTACCTGGTATTAGTAGTTTAGATTCAGAATGGAGTATTTTTTTGCATCCCATTCAAAACCTCCCGACCCACCAGTTGAGAACCACTAGTTTATATCGTCTATCTAAAACTGTCATGTTGCATCCATACTGTAGCTTAGCATATACATTAGAGTGGTTACATTTCTTCAGCCCCTCAGCTTCATGGCAAACCAAGAGGTGGGGCTGAGATTTTGTATACATTTCTTATTACAGAGTGGGCCTTTTAACGCTATGTGTAGAAGTACATAATGTACTCAATGTGGCATTCTGCCATTCATCATCTAACCCTCATAGGAAGGTTGAGTTGGAGGGGGGAGTGACGTCCATCGCTGTGAGAGGCGAGGGCCACCAGTTCTTTGCAGGAACGGAGGCGGCTCAGATCTACCGTTTTGGCAACACAGACTTCAAAGAGGAGCTGATCGCCACCAGTCACAACAGTGCAGTCCAAGACGTGGCCTTCCCTTTGTGAGTGACACCCTTCAAAATATAGGCACCCATTTAGAGACAAGATTACATACTGTACGTGATTCACTTTTTCCCCCACAATGTTGTTTTATAGCACACATTCTATTATCACTACTACCTGATTGCCATATGTCACCTCAAATATATAGCTGTCTTTACCTATCTCCACCTCAAACATAGTCTATGCTGTCAAGAGAGACTGCCTAAAACAACATTGCTTTCGTCTACCTTCATGCTTTGCCGTCATATCCCATTTACTCCCACTAGAGGGCGACATGACCATGTTTAAAGCATAAACATGTATTATAACCTATGGCTCTGGTACATAGCAAATCCTGTTCCATAGACTAAAGTGCAGAATGACTGGCCACAAACTTATTCCAGCGATGTTTCTGATTCTCTCCCAGTGGCTCGTCGGAGCTGTTTGCCACGTGTTCCCAGGATGACATCAGAGTGTGGCACGCTGAGACCTCCGCTGGTGCGGATCTCCGTCCCCAACATGACCTGCAACGCCCTGGACTTCATGATCGACGGACACAGCATCATCAGTGGTAGGCAGGAACCAATAGTAGTTCTGTATGCCAATGGGGTCATTTAAAAAACGAACACACACACAACTAAGTGCACACACACGCATACACACCTGCGCATATACACACACACACACACACACAACCATACATAGACGCATAGACACACACACGCACACACACACACACACAGTATATGTGTGTGTTTGTGTGTGCAGTAGCCACAATGCTAGCAATAGCCACAACCCTGATGTTGCTAGCACTACACTAGGGAAGGATGGTATGTCATCAATGCAGCATATGGCATTGTCTTAAGTTATAACGATGGTGGACTCGCGTCAATTATTATGGAGCACATTGGCCTGTAAGATAATGACTGTATTTTTAATGCGAGGTTGTGAATGTGCCTGATATTCCTTCTCATTGTTGGAGCCTTGATATGTTGAGTCATGATAATAATAAATGGTTTGATCCTCTACTGTACATTTTCATTCCAGCCATTTACAGTTAAGACACATGTCCAATATGAGGAACTGAGCCCACAATTTTCACAGTAGCCTGGGTGCCAGTCTGTTTGGGCCATCATGCCACTCCTTGCCACAGTGTTTGGAATGATAGCACACAGATCTGGACCCAGGCTATCATCACAACACATTATAGCACAATCTCAATATAGAAATACTTAGGAATGTCATGTATCGACTATTCCCATCTAATGTATTTTTCTTGTACCAAATGTTTTACAGCCTGGAACGATGGGAAGATCCGTGTGTTTGCCCCAGAGACTGGCAGAGCCATGCTGGTCATCCACAATGCCCACGGCATGGGCGTGACTGCCATCGCTGGCACCAGGGACTGCAAGAGGATCATTAGTGGAGGAGGAGAGGGACAGGTCAGATGAAAAGTCAATCTGGCATGGCACAGGACACCCTTTAGTCTATGTTTAAATAGCGAGCATAGATTAAGAACTACCAGTATCAATTAACCACCACATGAATGTGACATTTGTACAAATATTTGAAGCTCTTCCTTTGGGGGAAGACATCCTTCTCACAAAAAACTCCCAAAAAACACGTATTATTACATACATATTTAGTGGTGTTCCCCAACAGCATCATTGTATTGAGTCCTAGTGCCAGTCTCTGGCCTGTTGCAGGTGCGTGTGTGGGAGATCCTGCTGGGCTGTCACCGGCTCATTGAGACCATGAAGGAGCACAAAGCCACCGTCACCAGCATCAAGATCAAGAGCAACGACAAGGAGTGTGTCACCGCCAGCTCGGACGGGGCCTGCATCATCTGGGACTTGGTGTGAGTTCAAATGCACATTCTCATGTACTGTATACACACACACACACAGTACACACACACACACACACACACATACTATACACACACACATGCATGGATGTATGCATGCTCAAATCCATAAACACATGTAGATGTGCAAGCAAGCACGCACACACACAGACAACACTGTACACACACACCCACATACACACACCCACCCACATACACACACACACACACACACCCAAACACTTCTTTACCCCATACCCTTAATCCTTTATCCCTCTCTGTCTGATTGCATTGGCTTCCCGCTGTGAGAGGCTTTCAACACACATCATTACTACCACTACCACTACCATTAATACCACTCCTCCATTCATGTGTTTCCTGTATTCAACATTCATTTCAAGTCTCTTGCTCCCCCCCCCCCCCACCTCTCTCTCTCTCTCTCTCTCCCTGGTCCCCTCCCTGCTTCTCCTCTCTGTCTTCCCCTCTCCCTCTCTCCTCCTCCCGCTGCAGGCGTTTTGTGAGGAATCAGATTGTCCTGGCCAACACTCTGTTCAGAAGTGTGTGTTACCACCCTGAGGAGTACCAGATCATCACCAGTGGCACCGACAGAAAGGTTTGGAATTAGAAAAGACTCAGGTCCCTCTTGGTGCCAAGACTCACTGGCACAGCACACTGTAGCTAGCTGATGATTTCTCTGTGCAGCGTATGGTCCCCAGTCACCAGTCATGGAAAGTTAGAGAAGGCTGTTCTCTGTATTGAGGCATTCTTGTTAGCCTTCATCTCATCTCAAGATGAGCTCTGTGAGAGAGGCTAGTATTGATGTGCTGTAGAAAGGCCATGTCAAGCTTGTACACATGCGCACGTCAGCTGTGTCGTGTTATGAAATGTTTCCCTACCTTCTTTACCAGTCATAATAAGCCACGATGTAGCAGTCATGCTGCCAGGTGTATGTAACACCTCTTTAAGCCTTGATTACCTATAATGAAAACGGAGTTACATAAGGTGGGATTGGAGGTTCACAACAGCCCCTCTTCAATATGCACCGTAATATCCACTCATCACAAGCTCTACAGACTAATAAGGCCCGTATTGTTGGCTCAACACCACGCTGTGAGGTGAGGACAAACTGTACTGATTAGCGAGCACTGTGAATGCGCTGAGACTGAAAAAAGAGAGACTGAGAAAATGAGGAGAGGAAAAAAGAGAGAGACTAGAAAGAAAGTGCTCTGGCTCTCGCGTCTTCCTGCGGATGCGATGCCCGCCTATGCCATCCAAGTGCCCGTGTGCCAGATACACCATCTGCTCGCCCCAGGACACAGGCGCTCTGTCTGGGGTGAGCAAGCAGTAACACACACAGATACACACGGGGGGCGAAAGAGAGAGAGAGAGAGAGAGAGAGAGGGGGGGGGGGGGGGGGTTAGTGGTTAGAGGGTCTTTGGGGACAGCTTCACACTCTCCAGTCTGTCGGATGGAAGGAGACAACAGAACAGACTACTGCTGGTGGTGGTTCTGTTGTGGGGTCATCCAGAAGCCTCTTGTGATGATGACCCAGCACTCCTATATGTTGGTTCCAGTTTTGGCTGATTGTGATGTAGGGCCATCAGGGTCTTGGGATTGAGCCTGTGGTATTTATTATTAGCTATTGTGGCATGTCAATTATCAGAAGCATGGTATATAGGCTTCTGTGGCCTTCCCATTGTCCAGCACTAATAGGACAATAAAGACCTTCTGAAGTATTCTGTTTAAAAGAGAGAGAGCTCTTGAACATCCCATTGTAACGGCAGCGATCGGACCAAGACGCAGCGTAGTTCGTGTTTAACATGTTTAATAAAAAGACGATAAACGTGAACACTATACAATACAAAATAACAAACGTGGCAAAACCGAAACAGTCCTATCTGGTGCAGAGAACACAAAGACAGAAGACAACCACCCACAAAACTCCAACAGAAAACAAGCTACCTAAATATGGTTCCCAATCAGAGACAATGACAAACACCTGCCTCTGATTGAGAACCATATCAGGCCAAACAACAAACACAACATAGAAACACAACACATAGATAACCCACCCAAATCACGCCCTGACCACACTAAAACACAGAAAATACAAAAGAACTATGGTCAGAACGTGACACCTATAACTTCTTTGTTTGACTAATGTCCTTGAGATGTTCAATTAAAAGAGGAGGATTATATTTTGTTGGCGAGAGATACTGTGTGCGTAAATGGATTAGCATGGTCAAATACATGGCTGAGCGTAGCATCGGGATAAATGGAAGCCCACACAGTAGCTAAGAAGGCTTAATCGATGTACAGCCCTTCATAAGTAGGTTACTGTCCTCAATGATGTATTGCCTCAACATATAGGTGGAATTACACAACACTACACACAACAGTGAAAATGTAGACTAATCTTGGCACAGCATGCATTCATGTTTTCAACATACTGGTATTGAAATTACACAACACATACTGTACCATAAGATTGCACAAAAGACTGGACATTTAATCTCAATTTGACAGTGGTGTAGCTTTCAATGCATTGTAATGGTTGTGTAGCTTTCAATGCATTGTAATGATTATAGGACCTATAACTGAAGCTATCCTGCTAGACAATTAGTATTTAAAGTTCAATGCAGCCATTTTTATCTCAATATCAAATCATTTCTGGGTAACAAGTACTTTACTGTGAATGTTTTACATTTAAATAGTCACAAATCATACAAAATTGCTTCTTAGCAAAGAGCAATTTCTCAAGCAAGACTTTTGCTAGGACTGTCTGGGAGTGGTCTGAGTGAGTGGCCTAATTGGATGAGCCTAATGGGAGGGATATGTAACCTGAAAACTAGCTGTTATTGGCAGAGAGGTTTGAAATTCTCTTTGTTATTGGTCTATTAACTTACACCGCCTGGCCAAAACTCCATCCCACCAAAACAGGCAGAAATGTCAAGCGGTCTTTTCAAACAGCTCTTACACTAAAAGGGCGTTATTATCATTTTAACAATTTTACAGTATTATTCCAACCTCATAGTGTGTAAATATATATAAAACACAGAACAATCATGTTTTTGACTGCACTGGGCCTTTAAAGAAAGAACCATGTCATGTCATTTCAGCAAGCCATGACACCCACCATCTCAGATTGTTCTGAAATTGTGTAGTAAGAAACAGGTAAGATTATCATTCCTGAAACATTATTTTTGCTGAAATGAAATGTTAAATCGGAGAAATTAAGCTAATTGATTGCATCCAAATTGGCCATTTTAATTGATAGGATTCAGATAATATTCAATAAATATAGTACCCAACATCCGACCCAACATCCGACCTAACCTCTTCTTACTAATGACAAAAATTAGGTATCCCAAAAAATAGTAAAAAGCCACCCACGGGCCCCACACACCCCATGCCAATCCCACCCCAACAACCAGTATACAGTATCAGTTCTCTGTTTGACAAGTAGAATGAAGCTGTGGCTTGGGGTACTGCTTCTCCATACTGTAATGTATTCCCTGTGAATCTGGTGATGTTTTTTCCCAACTGTTCAGAGAAATGAATCATTGAAGTCACTTGCATTATTTACCATAAAGAAGTGTGAAAATACCATATTTTGACCACTGGATGCCGCTGTTCCTGCTATACCGCCACACTCTTGTCTATTTTGCTGGTCTCTTGTGTTTATGAAATAGATTTCCTTTGCAACTTTGGATAGAAAACCAATAGATTTGGCTCATTATGAAAATACATTGTGTGGTCATCCTCACAATTCAAGCCAGTCAATTCAGTGTGTCCTTCTCTCAGCAACCTAATGCTTCAACCTAACTCTCCTTGAATAGGAGAGTTAGGTTGCATTGAAGGCTAAAGCAATGCTAGCAGTAGCCACATGCTAGCCTTGGATGTAATTAATTTCTGGTGGATGTTGCCGTGGATGGCAGCCAGGTTCCACAGGAGATGGGAGGGAACACAGATGGGTGAGGGTGACTCGGCCACTCTCACACAGGTGCTGGTCTCTAATAAGCTCTCCATGACACCAGGAGAGGGGAGAGAGGTCGTGACTAGAGAATCAAACTGGATTTGAACCCATTCCCTATGACACAACACAAGCTATACTGGAGAGAGGGAGTGTTGTGTCTGCTACTTGGCTAACTCCCCTCCCTCTCACTTTTTTGGCTGTGTCATATCTCACCTCATATGATAGCCAGTGATTTGATTAAGATTCAAATCATGTAAGCTAGTTGCTGCTGGTATTGAGGGGTTTTTCTTTCTTTCATTATGCTGACCAATAATGTTATTTCATAAAGTGAATGAATGCACGCAAAGAACTTTGGATTTCTCCATTTAATTTCAATCATATTGAAAAAATATCATGTATGCATAAATTATGGTTGCCGGTCATTATGTTGACCATATGTTTTCACAATGAATGATGCATGTAAAGAACCTTGAGCCTTTCCATTTGAATTGAATTATACTGAAGAAAAGTCCTGACTGTTGTGTATTTCTCAATAATGTCTTACAAATGTGTTTTCCAGTCAGTAAGCTTTTCCATTGCATTTGAATTATATTGAGGTACAAAGATATTTTTTACCATCCCACAGAAATGTGTCTCTTAGGCTGCCTCTGCTTTGAGCACTGTTTTTCATTTTTAAAACGATCAATAACTTGTTGTTTTTTTTGCCATTTGTTTCTCTTCAATCCCATTATTACAAACTGTATTTGATACGTCTTTGTGAGATTACATTTCCTCAGTCCCATAATGCATTATGTTTGTGGTCTTACTAAGAGATGAAATCCAGTCCGAGAAGCTATTCTCATAAATGCTATTCTGAGCTCTCTCTCATGTAACATTACTTGTTTCATTGCATACAACTGGAGCTTTTTTCTGATAGGCCGACACCTTTCTGATGAATCCTCTGAACTGTTTTATTCAGATATTCTAGACATTTTCTCACTTCTGTGTGAGGAGATTGCATTGGTTATTGTAATATTCACTCTATAGCCTAAACATTGACTCGTTGATTAGATTTTCAGTTAATAAAGTCCATTGTGCATATAAAGAAATCAGTCATTTCCAGGTACAATCACTTTGGCCAGTTCCAATACTTAAAATCACAAATGGTTTAGTTATGTGCTGCCAGCCAGTTAAGCTGCCAGTTTCCTCTTCCTTGATACCTGAAGAAGCACTCACATGCTGCATTTTAATGATGAAATTCCTCTGTCCTCTCGTTTGCGTCAGTTAGTTTGTAGTTGTAATTAGCTTTGTCATAAAAATAACAAGAAAGGACCTCGCTTGTGTGTGTGGGGAGATTGTGGCGTTACTGTGCGGCTGTAAATAAACTTCAAAAAGCAATTGAGCCTTTGAGAGACGCAAGTCTTTGACAGCTGCAAACCCTCGGGACGATTAACTCTCATTTAGAGTCACAAACATGTTGTTTTACCTGTGGCGGGCGCACAAAAACTTGATAGACTCTCTCCGGCCTCATTTACATATAGTGGAATAATGAAGATGGATAATTCAGTGAGGCAGAATTACTATACTATGAACGAACAGAAGACATACAAGGAGTGGCGTTCATACTTACTATAAAACTGTGATGCATGGTCATTTTCATAATTTATTGTAATATAACATAGAATATGTCAAATAAACGAATCTGACAAGTTTTATATGTACAAGCTCTCTCATTCATATTCCATATACCTGAATGGCCTTCTTCTTTCCCAGATTGGTTACTGGGAGGTGTATGACGGCTCAGCCATCAGAGAACTGGAGGGCTCCCTGTCAGGAGCCATCAATGGCATGCACATCTCACAGGACGGACAGCACCTTGTCACTGGTACAGTACCCTTTACATTGGTTTTGTTGGCTGAGTTGAAGAGGTAGAGCATGAGTTGATTTGTGATCTCGCCAACTGTTTGGCATGACATTGACATAGGAGTTGGCACAGCTCCCAACAGATCTAGGACTAGTCTACTGTTGACTACCATCGATCAACAACAGCACATGGTCTGTCCATTAATTATCCTTGTATCGACTCTCAATAGCTTGGGACTATCGTGAAGAGCACTTGGTTGAACGTGACTTCAGCATGCGGTTGGATCAATGTTCGAAGGCTTTTCCGTAGAAATAAACATGGTATATGTGTCTCTGCTTGCCCACTTCAGGTGGAGACGAGAAGCTGGTGAAAGTGTGGGACTACTCAGAGGGCGAGGTGACCCACGTAGGCGTCGGCCACACCGGCAGCATCACCAGCGTCAAGATCTCCTCCAACAACAGGAGCATGGTGAGCACCAGTGTCGATGGGGCCGTGCTCCGGTGGAAGTACCCCCACCCCTCCTCTCCCTAGAGCGCCTTCCGGAGGCCAGGAGAACAGAGAGTCAAAAAACCCATGACCCTATGGCCTTTGACCCACACACCCTATAAACTTTTTACTTTTGACCTTGACCCTGCCCAGTCCCAATACACACCTGTCCTCACACCAAACAACTCTGAAGAACTCATGAACACTGAACATCCCCTTAGTGCTATCATAGAGCAAATGTTTCATTCATTTATGAAAATAAATGGATATAATTTTGATTGTGCGATATTGACTGAAGTATGCATTACTAGCTACATTTTGCTTGAGGGAAATTGCATAGTTATAGTGTGGTATTCGCCATACTCTAATAATGTACTGTATCAACAAACTTGGCAGACACACATGTTCTAATATGCATGGAATTAACCTAATAAATTGATTTAGGGACTCTTAACCTCATCAATGCAAAGTTGAATATTGTAGTCACAGAACATTATAAAGATACTCATCTGCTCATCATAGCCTTGAATAGCATTCTCTCTGATCTTCTAAGGGAAGAACAGAAGTGATTGTGTCATCCCCTTTTTCCCATTAATACGCAGTGAATGTAAAAAGGCAGGCTACACAGTACATTAAATGCATATTTCATACAGATATGACTGTCTTATATGCGTGTCGTGTGGTAAAGAAGAGAAAGAGAGACGACGAAGCCCAGATTCACAGGCACTTTAGCACACCGCTGCTGTCAGCTAATCTATCACTGGAGATTCCCCAGAGACTTCGGGGAAGAAGTGTGCGCGCGCGCGCTCGTGTGTGTGTGTGTGTGTGTGTGTGTGTGTGTGTGTGTGTGTGTGTGTGTGTGTGTGTGTGTGTGTGTGTGTGTGTGTGTGTGTGTGTGTGTGTGTGTGTGTGTGACCAGCGAGCCTCTTGGAATGCTTCCATCTTCCCACACTCATTCCCCTCTCGATTGCTCAGAAGCTCAAAACTCAATAATTAATAGCTACCCCACTGGTCCGCTACCCACAAAAAGAGAGCAAACCTGCAGTGCGCTATGGACGGACCAAGTCAACAAAACATAACCTACACCCCTAGCTCTGTAAAATAGGGCATCCCATCCAACTGCCCATGCACGCACGCACACACACTGAATACTCAGGAGGCCATGCTATAAGATAAGAGTAATGCATAGCCCTATAGGGTAAGAGTTTGAGTTTCTGACTCATCGCAGAAGTTTGGAACCGGGGGCTGCAGAGTGCAGACTCCTCAGAAATACAAGGTTTCCGTTTACACTGCAATAATACGTGAGATTATAAAAATATTGGAAGAAAAATATGAATATTATACATCTGCTTGAGTAAATCAGCACATCTGGCTCACTAAATCCAATCTATGGTCTTGGCGAGCTGTGAAATTAAAACCGGAATTTATTGAGAATATTAGCAGTGTATTGCTCTTTGCGGTACAAAACATGCACTACCAAGTAGCATTAAAACCATTTATTCTCTGTGTCTTCCCATCGTTGATTCATCCACGTGTGTGTCTCCAGATTGCAGTGAGGCAGGGGGATGTGCCAGCCTGACAATTATTTTTAGGACATTTGTTTGATAGTCGTGATGAATAATCAAATCAAAGTTGATTGGCCGTGTACACATATTTGCAGACGTTATCGCAGGTGAAGATTAATGCTTATGTTTCTAGCTCCAACAGTGCAGTAATATCTCCAACAGTACAGTAATATATCCTAACAGTGCAGTAATATCTCCTAACAGTGCAGTAAAATCTCCAACAGTGCAGTAAAATCTCCAACAGTGCAGTAAAATCTCCAACAGTGCAGTAAAATCTCCAACAGTGCAGAAATATCTCCTTACAGTGCAGAAATATCTCCTTACAGTGCAGAAATATCTCCTTACAGTGCAGAAATATCTCCTAACTGTAACGGCTTTCGTTGGTGGAAGGAGAGGAGGACCAAAATGCAGCATGGTACGTATCCATAATAACTTTCAAACTTTTAAAACGGAAAACAGGCTACCTAAGTATGATTCTCAATCAGAGACAACGAGCGACACCTGCCACTGATTGAGAACCATACTAGGCCAAACACATAGAAATATAACGTATAGAACAAAACCTAGAAAAACAACATAGAATGCCCACCCCAACTCACGCCCTGACCAAACTAAAATAAAGACATAAAAAAGGAACTAAGGTCAGAACGTGACACTAACAGTGCAGTAATATCTCCAACAGTGCAGTAATATCTCCTAACAGTGCAGTAATATCTCCAACAGTGCAGTAATATCTCCTAACAGTGCAGTAATATCTCCTAACAGTGCAGTAATATCTCCAACAGTGCAGTAATATCTCCAACAGTGCAGTAATATCTCCAACAGTGCAGTAATATCTCCAACAGTGCAGTAATATCTCCAACAGTGCAGTAATATCTCCAACAGTGCAGTAATATCTCCTAACAGTGCAGTAATATCTCCTAACAGTGCAGTAATATCTCCTAACAGTGCTGTAACGGCAGTCTATTTCGTCCTCCTCCTCAGACGAGGAGAGGCGAGAAGGATCAGAGGACCAATGTGCAGCGTGGTAATTAGACATAATGAATTTAATTAAACAAAAACAAGACACTATACAAACTGACAAAAACACTAACCGTCACAGTCCCGTGTAGCACCAACACTGACACAGGAACAATCACCCACAAACAAACAGTGAGAACAACCTACCTTAATATGGTTCTCAATCAGAGGAAACGTCAAACACCTGCCTCTAATTGAGAACCATACCAGGCCACACATTCACCCAACATAGAAAACACATAACATAGACTACCCACCCCAACTCACACCCTGACCAACTAAACACATACAAACAACAGAAAACAGGTCAGGAACGTGACAGAACCCCCCCCCCTCAAGGTGCGAACTCCGGGCGCACCCCTAAAACTCAAGGGGAGGGTCTGGGTGGGCATCTGTCCGCGGTGGCGGCTCCGGCGGTGGACGAGGACACCACTCCACCACTGTCTTTGTCCCCCTCCTTAGCGTCCTTTGAGTGGCGACCCTCGCCCCCGACCATGGTCCAGGAACCTTCACCAAGGCCCCTCCTAAATAGAGGAGACAACTCAGGACCGAGAGGTAGCTCAGGACAGAGAGGTAGCTCAGGACAGAGAGGTAGCTCAGGACAGAGAGGTAGCTCAGGACAGAGAGGTAGCTCAGGACAGAGGTAGCTCCGGACAGAGAAATCGCTCCGGACAGAGAGGTAGCTTAGGACAGAGGGACAACTCTGGACTAATGGCAGCTCCGGACTGAGTGGCAGCTCCGGACTGGGTGGCAGCTCATGACTGGAGGGCAGCTCATGACTGGAGGGCAGCTCATGACTGGAGGGCAGCTCATGACTGGGGGGCAGCTCATGACTGGGGGGCAGCTCATGACTGGGGGGCAGCTCATGACTGTGGGGCAGCTCATGACTGTGGGGCAGCTCATGACTGTGGGGCAGCTCATGCCTGTAGGGCAGCTCATGACTGTAGGGCAGCTCATGACTGTAGGGCAGCTCATGACTGTAGGGCAGCTCATGACTGTCTGGCGGCTCTGGCAGCTCCTGACTGGCTAGCGGCTCTGGCAGCTCCTGACTGGCTGGCGGCTCTGGCAGCTCCTGACTGGCTGGCGGCTCTGGCAGCTCCTGACTGGCTGGCGGCTCTGGCAGCTCCTGACTGACGGACGGCTCTAGCGGCTCCTGACTGACGGGCGGCTCTAATGGCTCGGGACAGACGGGCGGCTCTAATGGCTCGTGGCAGACGGGTTGGCTCAGACGGCGCTGGGCAGACGGATGGCTCAGACGGCGCTGGGCAGACGGATGGCTCAGACGGCGCTGGGCAGACGGATGGCTCAGACGGCGCTGGGCAGACGGATGGCTCAGACGGCGCTGGGCAGACGGATGGCTCAGACGGCGCTGGGCAGACGGATGGCTCAGACGGCGCTGGGCAGACGGATGGCTCAGACCGGCGCTGGGCAGACGGATGGCTCAGACGGCGCTGGGCAGACGGATGGCTCAGACGGCGCTGGGCAGACAGATGGCTCAGACGGCGCTGGGCAGACAGATGGCTCAGACGGCGCTGGGCAGACAGATGGCTCAGACGGCGCTGGGCAGACAGATGGCTCAGACGGCGCTGGGCAGACAGGCACTCAGACTGCGTTGGGCAGGCAGGCAGTATAGACGGTGCTGGGCAGACGAGCAGTGCAGGCGGCGTTGGGCAGACGGCCGACTCTGACCTGCTGAGGCGCACAGTAGGCCTGGTGTGTGGTGCCGGAACTGGTGGTACCGGACTGGAGACACGCACCTCAGGGCGAGTGCGGGGAGAAGGAACAGTGCGTACAGGGCTCTGGAGACGCACAGGAGGCTTGGTGCGTGATGCCGGAACTGGAGGTACTGGGCTGGAGACACGCACCACAGGGAGAGTGCGTGGAGGAGGAACAGGGCTCTGGAGACGCACTGGAAGCCTGGTGCGTGGTGTAGGCACTGGTGGTACTGGGCTGGAGCGGGAAGGTAGCGCCGGATATACCGGACCGTGCAGGCGTACTGGCTCCCTTGAGCACTGAGCCTGCCCAACCTTACCTGGTTGCATGCTCCCCGTAGCCCGTCCAGTGCGGGGAGGTGGAATAACCCGCACTGGGCTGTGTTGGCGAACCGGGGACACCATGCGTAAGGCTGGTGCCATGTACACCGGCCCGAGGAGACGTACTGGAGGCCAGATATGTAGAGCCGGCTTCATGGCACTTGGCTCAATGCTCACTCTAGCCCGCCCAGTGCGGGGAGGTGGAATAACCCGCACCGGGCTATGCACCCGTACAGGAGACACCGTGCGCTCTTCCGCATAACACGGTGTCTGCCCGTACTCCCGCTCTCCACGGTAAGCATGGGAAGTGGGCGCAGGTTTCCTACCTACCTTCGCCACACTACCCTTTAGCCCCCCCCCCCCCCCCCCCCCAATAAATGTTTGGGGTTTCTTCACGGGCTTCCAGCCACGCTTCCGTGCTGCCTCCATCTCTTCCCGAGAGCGGCAATATTCTCCAACCTTAGCCCAGGGTCCTTCTCCGTTCAATATTTGCTCCCATGACCATTCCTCCTGGTACCGCTGCTGCTGTCGCTGCTGCCCGTTCTCACGCTGCTTGATCCGGGTTTGGTGGGTGATTCTGTAACGGCAGTCTACTTCGTCCTCCTCCTCAGACGAGGAGAGGCGAGAAGGATCAGAGGACCAATGTGCAGCGTGGTAATTAGACATAATGAATTTAATTAAACAAAAACAAGACACTATACAAACTGACAAAAACACTAACCGTCACAGTCCCGTGTAGCACCAACACTGACACAGGAACAATCACCCACAAACAAACAGTGAGAACAACCTACCTTAATATGGTTCTCAATCAGAGGAAACGTCAAACACCTGCCTCTAATTGAGAACCATACCAGGCCACACATTCGCCCAACATAGAAAACACATAACATAGACTACCCACCCCAACTCACGCCCTGACCAACTAAACACATACAAACAGAAAACAGGTCAGGAACGTGACAAGTGCAGTAATATCTCCAACAGTGCAGTAATATCTCCAACAGTGCATTATTAGATGAGGCATTCCATCAGAGGATATGATAGTGCAGGTGCAGTCTATTAGTGTGCCATCACCAGGGTGCAGAACAATCTCTGCCTAAAACAGTAGGGGGCTCCTACACACCTCAAAAAGATCATTATTTTCCGTTGGGACCATGTTGTAACAGAGGACATGCACCATAGCCTACTCACATCATGCCAATATAGATGATAGTAAAAAAGGAAAGAAAGGGTACTGTACAGTGTAGACCTTGAATTGCTCTGGTACAAAATAGGTTCAGTATTTGTTCATATAGGCCTACAGAACGCTTGTAATAGTTTTGATTAAACAATACACAATAGTCCTTATCGTGCATCTAATTATAAGGGAAGCTTATACGCCTGTTACTAAATGAGTGTCAGCAAGCTTGTTCAAGTTGTCATTAAGCCGAATATCCATCAGTTGTCCTGTCACTACGTGCGCCATCTTCAATGTGGAACACTTTAATAAATGGAACACTAGTCACGTTAATAATGTTGACATATCTTGCATTACTCATCTCATATGTATATACTGCATTCTATACTTCTCTACTGTATCTTAGTCTATGTCGCTCTGACATTGCTTGTCCATATATTTATATATTCTTAATTCCATCCCTTTACTTAGATTTGTGTGTATTGGGTATATGTTGTTAAATTCTTAGATATTACTTGTTAGATATTGCCGCACTGTCGGAACTAGAAGCACACGCATTTCGCTACACCCGCAATAACATCTGCTAAACACTTATATGTTACCAATAACATGTTATTTGATTTGATATAGGCTAAAATTGTAGGAGGGCGGGAATAACGCGCACTATCCACCAAACAGAAAACCACTCCAGCAGCGCTCGGAGTGGCGAGGGAGGGAGAGATAAAGACCGCCAGCTGTATGTGCTCAAGCACCGTGTCAACGACGAGGAACTATTGAACCGAGGACCATGGAGTTGAAGACAACTCATCTACACGGTGGTTACTGGTTACAGGTGCCCGCTGCTTCACCATTTTACCAGCGAAACAGTATGACAAGGGCGCGCCGAGACCTGGCGGGAATTACCGGAATGTCTGAGGGACATTGTTTAGTCATGTGCCTAAACCACCGTATTGTCTATTAGCGGAGACCGGAGTGGTTTCGAGAGGAGGAGGGGTAAGGGCAGACAGGTAGGAGTCTATTGCTTCAGTAGTTGTTTCGTTTTTACTTCTTGTTACCTGGTAAATAACCAACCACCATGGATAACCATAAGGAGAATAAGATGAGGAAACAGTCCATGAAAACCAAATCTACAAAACGCAAAGAGAAGAAATACAAAGCCGGGAAGCTTTTCAGGAGGAAATCGTTGAAGTCCGTTGGGAATTTTATGAGCAGGATACTGAAAACTTTGGGAACTTTGGCACACTTTGGCGACGTCGAGCCACATGACGGTGAGGATGATGATGGCGGGTTCAGAGACAGCGCCGCGTGCACGTTGAGTGCCAACTCAGGGAATTTTAATAAAGATGAACTTCAAGTCTCGAGGGAGATTAAGGTGAAGAAGAGCGCCTCAACGTTGTCTTCTCATGGATCTATAAAAGACAGGCTGTCGTGGTGCTATGGCGACAAAACTCCAGGTGTCCTTGGGTTGAAGAATCATGGAAACACTTGTTTCATGAATGCGGTGGTTCAGTGCCTCAGTAATACGGACCTGCTGGCGGAGTACCTTGGTTTGGAACAATACAAGTCTGATTTGTGTCAGGGGAGAGTAAACGGAATTGTAAAAAACGAGGACGCTCAACTTGCCAGGGGTGAGGTGACCACACAGTTGGCATCCTTGGTGCGGGCGCTTTGGACCCTTGAATATACCCCTCAACTGTCCGTGGAATTCAAGGTGAGTCGCTTGTGTAGAAACACTTCAAACACAGCTCATGTTTGAGGTTTAATTGGTTAATTTTCATAACAGTTCCCGCTCTTGTTCACCTAAGTTATATACTTATTTATTGCCTCAGTGCGACTCTGATCATGAGAAATGTTCAAAGCTCGGAGCAATCGCGTGCTCACCGCTACAGTTTCCAGCGCAGCATTTAATTCTAAAAGTATTGGCATTTGCGAATTATTCAAAAATAAAATAAATATTTAACTAAAGAGAACACATCGTTCCTTTTACACGAGGGTTTGTCATAGTAATAACAGTAGGCCTATGTGTGGGCGGCTATATCAACATGTCAGACTCAACAGGTTTCCACTGGGCACAAGCTGGTTGAATCAACGTTGTTTCAACATAATTTGTCAACGTATTGTGACGTGGAATCTACATGGAAAATACATTGGATTTGAAAAAAGTCATCAATGTTGTTTTGAGGGTGAAATTGGGGTGACATTTCAACCACAGGATTATGCCATCATTGTAACCAATTGTCAACATAGACATACTTTGTATGTGCTAAAATATGTTGAATTTGTAACCATGTCAGATCTTCAATGTTATATCCACAATCAGCTAAATACAATAGGCTGGTGAGTTGATTTATCTACAGCCATTCATTTGGTCTCCCATCCAGGGTTTTAACCAAGCCTAGCTTTGATATTTGTCACTGACTACTACCACTGTAGTCAGTGGAAGTAGTCACTGACTACTATCGCTGACTACTACCTATTGTGGGAATGATTGAGAGATCTCCTAATAACTAAATATATTCGCTGTTGCTATCAAAGTCATTCCAAAGGGTAGGTTTATATAAGTGTGTAAGTCATATACTGCATCATCAATGATACTATTTAGGCCTATATATCATTTACAAAGTTATCAACAGCTATTGTTTCAATTCAACACAGGGTTAAACTAAAAATAGATAATATATAGATTTGGTTGATTTCAAATGTAATCTTCAAGTTAATCATAAATATGTTGGATTCATCTCTATCTCAACCAAAAATCAAAGTTAAAGAATAGGATTAAATCAAACTTTATTTAAAGTGCATTTAAAGTTAGATTAGGTTTAGTCTTATTCTTTAAACTTACATTTTTGGTTGAGATGGAGACGTGAATAAAACATATCAATTATTAATTTATAGACAAACTGGATATTGAATAGTGTGGTTGGCAACGCAACCAAATATCAACATTTGAAGGAGATTTATCTCTTGCTTGGATAGTTCCATCTGTGCCACTGACTTAGTCTGGCTTTAATTACAGTTTGTCTACTAATTAATAATTTATATGTTGGATTCACATCTCCATCTCAACCAAAAATCAAAGTTAAAGAATAGGACTAAATATAATCTAATCAAACTTTAAATGCACTTTAAATATAGTTTGATTTAGTCCTATTCTTTAACTTTGGTTCTTGGTTGAGATGGAGATACGAATCCAACATATCAATTATTAATTTATAGACAAACTAGAATTAAAGCCGGGTTAAGTCAGTGACAACCAAACACAATTCAACATCACTTTTGCAAAACAGTAAATAGCCTATTAACTTGTCGACAAGTTAACTAATGATAGGTTCTCCAACTAAACCCAAAATAAAGTTTAAAGAATAGAATTAAGCCAGTGGCTCAGATGAAACTATCCAAGCATTAGATATCCTTACATTTTTATATTTGGTTGTGTTGTCAACCAAACACAATTCAGTATGACTTTTGTTATACAGTAAAAAGCCTAAAGTCAAGGCTCTTACTGTAACGGCAGTCTAAGTCGTCCTCCTCCTCAGACGAGGAGAGGCGAGAAGGATCTGAGGACCAATGTGCAGCGTGGTAATTTTCCATGATTTAATTAACACAAAACAAGACACTATACAAAATGACAAAACAAACTAACCGTCACAGTCCTAGCTGGTGCAGACAAAACACAGAGACAGGAAACAACCACCCACAATCCCCAACACAAAACAAGCCACCTATATATGATTCTCAATCAGGGACAACGATTGACAGCTGTCTCTGATTGAGAACCATATTAGGCTGGACACAGAAACAGACTAACTAGACACACAACATAGAATTCCCACCCAGCTCACGTCCTGACCAACACTAAACAAGCAAAACACATAAGAACTCTGGTCAGGACGTTACAGTACCCCCCTCCTGAGGTGCGGACTCCGAACGCACCCCTAAAACTCAAGAGGAGGGTCTGGGTGGGCATCTGTCCGCGGTGGCGGCTCCGGCGCAGGACGAGGACACCACTCCACCACTGTCTTTGTCCCCCTCCTTAGCGTCCTTTGAGTGGCGACCCTCGCCCACGACCTTGGCCTAAGAATCCTCCCCAAGGCCCCCACATGATTTAGGAGGTAGCTCAGGACAGAGAGGTAGCTCAGGACAGAGAGGTAGCTCAGGACAGAGAGGTAGCTCAGGACAGAGAGGTAGCTCAGGACAGAGAGGCAGCTCCGGACAGAGAGGCAGCTCCGGACTGAGTGGCAACTCCGGACTGAGTGGCAGCTCCGGACTGAGTGGCAGCTCCGGACTGAGTGGCAGCTCCGGACTGAGTGGCAGCTCCGGACTGAGTGGCAGCTCCTGACTGAGTGGCAGCTCCTGACTGAGTGGCAGCTCCTGACTGTAGGGCAGCTCATGACTGTAGGGCAGCTCACGACTGTAGGGCAGCTCACGACTGTAGGGCAGCTCACGACTGTAGGGCAGCTCACGACTGTAGGGCAGCTCACGACTGTAGGGCAGCTCACGACTGGAAGGCAGCTCATAACTGGAAGGCGGCTCTGGCAGCTCATGACTGGAAGGCGGCTCTGGCAGCTCCTGACTGGCTGGCGGCTCTGGCAGCTCCTGACTGGCTGGCGGCTCTGGCAGCTCCTGACTGGCTGGCGGCTCTGGCAGCTCCTGACTTGGCTGGCGGCTCTGGCAGCTCCTGACTTGGCTGGCGGCTCTGGCAGCTCCTGACTTGGCTGGCGGCTCTGGCAGCTCCTGACTTGGCTGGCGGCTCTGGCGGCTCCTGACTTGGCTGGCGGCTCTGGCGGCTCCTGACTTGGCTGGCGGCTCTGGCGGCTCCTGACTTGGCTGGCGGCTCTGGCGGCTCCTGACTTGGCTGGCGGCTCTGGCGGCTCCTGACTGGCTGGCGGCTCTGGCGGCTCCTGACTGGCTGGCGGCTCTGGCGGCTCCTGACTGGCTGGCGGCTCTGGCGGCTCCTGACTGACGGACGGCTCTGGCGGCTCCTGACTGACGGACGGCTCTAATGGCTCGGGACAGACGGCGCTGGGCAGACGAGCAGTGCAGGCAGCTCAGACGGCGCTGGGCAGACGAGCAGTGCAGGCGGCGTTGGGCAGACGGCCGACTCTGACCTGCTGAGGCGCACAGTAGGCCTGGTGCGTGGTGCCGGAACTGGTGGTACCGGACTGGAGACACGCACCTTAAGGCTAGTGTGGGGAGCAGGAACAGGGCACACTGAATTCTCAAAGCGCACTATAGGCCTGGTGCGTGGTACCGGCACTGGTGGTACCGGGCTGAGGGCACGCACCTCAGGGCGAGTGCGGGGAGAAGGAACAGTGCGTACAGGGCTCTGGAGACGCACAGGAGGCTTGGTGCGTGGTGCCGGAACTGGAGGCACTGGGCTGGAGACACGAATAACCCGCACCGGGCTATGCACACGTACAGGAGACACCGTGCGCTCTTCCGCATAACACGGTGTCTGCCCGTACTCCCGCTCTCCACAGTAAGCATGGGAAGTGGGCGCAGGTCTCCTACCTTCCTTCGCCACACTACCCTTACCCCCCCCCAATAAATTTTTGGGGTTTCTTCACGGGCTTCCAGCCACGCTTCCGTGCTGCCTCCTCATACCACCGCTCCTGGGCTTTAGCTGCCTCCATCTCCTCCCGAGAGCGGCGATTCTCTCCAACCTTAGCCCAGGGTCCTTTACCCTCCAAAATTTCCTCCCATGTCCAGGAGTCCTGTGTAGTTGGCCGCTGCTGCTGCTGTCGCTGCCCGTAGCCACGCTGCTTGGTCCGAGTTGGGTGGGTGGTTCTGTAACGGCAGTCTAAGTCGTCCTCCTCCTCAGACGAGGAGAGGCGAGAAGGATCTGAGGACCAATGTGCAGCGTGGTAATTTTCCATGATTTAATTAACACAAAACAAGACACTATACAAAATGACAAAACAAACTAACCGTCACAGTCCTAGCTGGTGCAGACAAAACACAGAGACAGGAAACAACCACCCACAATCCCCAACACAAAACAAGCCACCTATATATGATTCTCAATCAGGGACAACGATTGACAGCTGTCTCTGATTGAGAACCATATTAGGCTGGACACAGAAACAGACTAACTAGACACACAACATAGAATTCCCACCCAGCTCACGTCCTGACCAACACTAAACAAGCAAAACACATAAGAACTCTGGTCAGGACGTTACACTTACAAACTAATAACAACATTTATTCAACCTTAAAATGAGTATCACGTCAATGGTGACATTTTGAGGTTAGCCTACGGTAACAAAAAATGTCTTCTTATGTAATCATAGAAAGTGTGCATGTTTTAAGATAGCATGCAGAGGTCGCACGTGTCACGATTGTCTTCTTTAGAGAGAGTGGACCAAGGCGCAGCGTGTGCAAAATACATCTTCTCTTTATTTTGAAGAAGAACAAACAAAACAAAACAACAAAATGACGACCGTGAAGCTATAAATGACTAAGTGCAAAACATGCAACATAGACTAGACATAGACAATTACCCACAACAGCTAAAGCCTATGGCTGCCTTAAATATGGCTCCCAATCAGAGACAACAATAACCAGCTGTCTCTAATTGAGAACCAATTCAGGCAACCATAGACTTTCCTAGACACCTACACTGAACACTAAACCATCTACTCTACTTTAGCCCCTAAACCATACAACACCCTAGACCAGGGGTGTCAAACTCATTCCACGGAGGGCCTAGTGTCTGCAGGTTTTTGGTTTTTCCTTTCAATAAAGCCCTAGACAACCAGGTGTGGGGAGTTCCTAACTAATTAGTGATGTTAATTCATCAATCAAGTACAAGGGAGGAGCGAAAACCCGCAGACACTCGGCCCCCCGTGGAATGAGTTTGACACCTGTGCCCTAGACAATACAAAAACACACAAAGACAACCCACCCCAACTCACGCCCTGACCAACTAAATAAATAAAAGGAAAAGGAACAATAGGTCAGGAACGTGACAGCACGTCTGTGGAGATCTTCACAAGTGCTATAATAATCTGTGCAGAATATCAAACAGCATTGATCACTTGCACTATGCATTTTTTATGTAATCTCAACTGCAATCCAGGTCATTTGGTTGTGGTTTTAGATGAAGCACAGTAATAACACATTAAGTTGTTGTATAAATACAAAATATCTGAGATGGTATTCGCCATTTGAACTTTGTTGTGCTTTTAAATGGTTGAAAGCGCGGTTATAACACATTTAGATGACAACTAAACCAAAAATCAGACATTGTTTTTCCAATGGAATTTGGTTGTGCTTTTATATGGTTGAAAGCATAGTGATAACACATTGGGAATTCAACAAACTTCTGGCTGTCTTTATGAGTGAGTGAATAAAGGTTGAAATCTTATTGATCAACCTCTCAACCCACATTTCCACACTGAAATGATGTGGTGTGCCTAGTAGGTTGTGACTGGAGGGAGTACAGCTAAGACCGGAAGCATTTTAGCTAACCCTACGCCTAAACCGTTTCCTAACCTTAACCTACAGTAAGTCTCCTAACCTGCCACGTTAATTATCTTAATTAACCTGCTGCAGAAATTCTCTTAGCCTGCTACGAAAAAGTAATTTCCGGTCGTAGCTGTACTCCCTCTAGTCAGAACCGACTCAACAGTTTTCACGTCCTATTTCCGTGTAAGCAGACAGGTAGCATTTCAGGGGAGGAGCCTGTGGCAATGGTAAAAACAGGTGAGACATGTACTAGCATTACAGGCAGTGTCAAAACTCCCATATTCTTGGATTAATATCGAAATTCGGGTTCTCTTTTTCTTTCCCCCCAACACAAACATGGTCCAAACCATGTGTCAACGCCTATTGCCTAATGACCATTGACCACACATCAGGGCACATTTGCTAACTAATGCGCATGCTGTGTGTGTGCCCTGTGGCTCCCACCTGCCACAAACCCAGATGATGTGGCTTGTCTGCATTCCCTGGATGTCCTTACTGGGTGGAAGGGAGCGGTACTTCACATGCATGGGTGGTGTACTGAGTTTACCGAATGCTGATGAGAGTGAGCCAGACCAAGTCAACACAGTGGTCAGGGATTGCCAGGAAAGCAGGCCAGAGTCCCAGACGGCTGAGTCAGCGCAGGTGTCTGTCTGGCCTGATGATGTATGAATATGTATGTCTATGGCCTGGCCCCACAGGGGACACCTGTGGCTGGTCATCCAGGGGCACAGTGCCCAAAGCTAATACCCCTGGGCCTGGGTGAATGACATTGCTCACTCTCATTTACTGGGACCTTTGGACCTATGCTGCAAATATAGATGGTACCAGAATTCTGTATTAGAACATTTTGATTGGGTTCGGCTCATTATAGGCTCTAAGCTAATTATGTTTCTAGCAGTAATTTGTGGAAATCGAACTGCGATGCAAAGATAGAGGGCTATGAGGTGAAGGATTTCAGAAGGTTCAGAACAGGTAGGGCAAAGTGAGATACTTTTTGAAGTTTATACGTTATGTTTTGTGTGCAGTCTCTCGGAATGTAGTACTCAGATCTATTGAATAATCAACTGCACTTGGGTGTAGGTATTCCCATTCATTCATTTTCATTCATTCCCTCCTCTCACTGCAGTTATATAAGGATGGCTTTGACTTGAACAATACACCGATTTCTGTCTGTTCGTCCTCTTTGAATGAGATGAGGATGTTTACTGCTGTAGCAGTGCAGCCAAGTGAATTTAGCCTGGGAAAGGTGGAGACCCCCTACTGAGCATGCTCCACTGGTGCGTATGGAGAGTGCAGCAGTGAGCTCCAAAACAAACAAGACATTGTGTTGGTGAAAGACAGGAAAACACCCACCCATCCATTTACTCCTGTCCCCCGTAGGAATGGTACTAGTTTGTGATGAGGAAGGATTCTCCACAGTGGTTCTTTGACAGCTAATGGTTATTGTCAATGTCAGTGTGCTTTTAAAGAGCACTAGTCAGAGGCATTGGCCTGGTGAACAAGTTCAACAGTAAAAGAGTGAGGATAAAAGTTGGCTCTGCGAGCTTTTCCCTCCCCTCACTTTCCTTGCTGAGTCTGGAGGTGGTGGTTGTATCATGTTTCTCCATGACTCCTGTGTAGGCGGTGGTGGGTGTGAATGGGTGTCATGTTGGTTGTTTTGGAGCACAGGCAGAGATTCAGTGTTTGTGTTTTCCTGTCTCTGCTGTCTTTCAAGAGCTATGGTACTCACACACACAGTCTCTCTCTCTCTCTCTCTCTCTCTCTCTCTCTCTCTCTCTCTCTCTCTCTCTCTCTCTCTCTCTCTCTCTCTCTCTCTCTCTCTCTCTCTCTCTCTCTCTCTCTCTCTCTCTCTCTCTCTCTCTCTCTCTCTCTCTCAATATTTGCCTTTGAACTCAGAAATTGTCAGAGCACTACTACTTCATTTTACCCCCAAAAAGCTCTAACAAAACAATATAGTGAGACATATGTCTGTGATATGGCTATGTAAGTCCTGCAATTTGAGCGCATTTCCGCTGGATGTATTCACCACCATGATTAATGGTCTAGGTTCAACGGGGGGGGTAAATCAATTTCAACTACACTAGGCTATAAGAGCACCCAATCTCCCCACTTTATCTTAGTGAAGGGAATGGCACAGAAACCATTAAAGGAGCAATCTGCAATATTTACAGCTGTTCAGTGGTCATTTTAATTAATGATATACAGAACACCCATTGATTCTTGAAGAAAAAAACACAAATGCCTAATTTTATCTTTATTTAACTAGGCAAGTCAGTTAAGAACAAATTCTTAAAGACAGCCTAGGAACAGTGGTTTAACTGCCTTGTTCAGGGGCAGAACAACAGATGTTTTACCTTGTCAGCTCGGGGATTCAATCTTGCAACCTTTCGGTTACTAGTCCAATGCTCTAACCACTAGGCTACCTGCCATCCCTCATGAGCTTAGTACAACTGTCTTACCCCACCATATCCCAAATTATAAGGTTATTTTGCTCCATTGTTCAGCTTTATTGCAAACTACGTGGTAGGGCTGCCGTTTGGCCAACCCAAATATGTACTAGTGATTGTGCCTTTAGGATACAGTAAAAGCGCAGACCCTCGTTCTTCCCACACAAATGCATATTTACTGCCTCCAATATAAGTCGTGGAGCCTGCGTCCCAAATGGCACCCTATTACCTACAAAGTGCACTGTTTTTTACCAGAGCCCTATGGGCCCTGCTCAAAAGTAGTGCATTTTATAGGAAGTACGGTACCATTTGGGATGCAGCTATAGGAGTTTAAACTTCTCCATTACAATAGTGTTAACAGAGAGCCTTTCCCAGGCTGTAAACCACTCAGAGATGATTATGACCAATCGCAATTCATCCTTTGTTTCCTTCTCTATTCTTGATGGTAGCAAATCCCACATTAGGGACGTTGTCGCGGAGACGAGGCAGAGGCTTTGGGCTTTACTCTGTCGTCACACTGGCAGCATATCAGGAAGAGGATTTCATGTTATTGTAACGGATGTGAAATGGCTAGCTAGTTAGCGGTGGTGCGCGCTAATAGCCTTTCAATCGGTTACGTCACTTGCTCTGAGACCTTGAAGTAGTGGTTCCCCTTGCTCTGCAAGGGCCGCGGCTTTTGTGGAGCGATGGGTAACGATGCTTCGTGGGTGACTGTTGTTGATGTGTGCAGAGGGTCCCTGGTTCGAGCCCGGGTATGGGCGAGGGGACGGACGTAAAGTTAAACTGTTACATTATGTTTCCGAAACTCTTGGGGAAATGAAATCTTGGAGAGCCTTGCATCCAAAATCTTATGTTGTCTTGCCATAATATATAGTGGTTTTCATTCTTTTGGAGGTGAATACATGGACATGAAGTCTATCATCCAAACGAGTACGTCTTCTGCCATCATATATATATTTTGTGGTGAATTCAGATACAGTATAACTCAGATTAATCAGGATCAAAGAGTTGGATGAGTTTTGGGCCAAAAAACTCAGACAGGGGCGTCGAGCGTGGGGAGCCAGGAGACAGACAAGGGCATTTGCTTGGTGGCCGGGACTGCTGTGGGCCGAGGTTTGTGTTTCTCTCCCCCCGACGGTCGTCCTCCAGGGGAGAAGCGGGGGGAGGCTGGGTCGTCTGGAGCTCAGCTGAGATTGATGAGTGGAAAGAATGGCGAAAATGAGAGAGGGAACGAGGGAGGTAGAGTATGGGAGGGAGCAGAAGGGGGAGCAGAAGGGAGAGGCTTTATTGAGTGGAGGGAATGGAAGGAGAGGCAGGGCAGGAGAGGAATTAAGTGATGACCCATCAGTGTCTGCCTGGTCAGCGGAGGAGAGGATCGCCAACCAGCAACACCAGGCTGCTGCTGCAGAAAAATGTAACAAGGAATGGAGGTGCCAGTAATGATGGTGATGGATACCATCCAAGCTCATTCCTACCTAGGCAGCAACATCTGCTCTTGCGTGTGTGTGTGTGTGTGTGTGTGTGTGTGTGTGTGTGTGTGTGTGTGTGTGTGTGTGTGTGTGTGTGTGTGTGTGTGTGTGTGTGTGTGTGTGTGTGTGTGTCAACATCACAACCTCTAAAGCTTATGTAATGTCCTAATTCCTCATGGTTATCCCTCCCAGACTGTCATTGTGGAATCTAACAAGGTCCATTTGACAGGCCAGGCTGGGGTGACCCTTTAAATGTGTTTTTGAAGGAGAGGAGTCATTTTGTTGTATGGCACATTCCTAGTCCTGACGGAGCTCTCCTTATACCTCGCTGTTTACATTGAAGGTGATGTGGGGTACTTGTGAGACCAACGCTAAAGAGGGGAAAGTCAAGCACTCTCCAGCTCACTGTCTTGGATGCCAGGGCAGGCGTGGTGTGTGTGTGTGTCTGTGGTGTGGTGGTGTGTGTGATGTTATTGCCTGAGTGTGGGGGTCTCAACCTCTCCTAAGATGTGAGAGGGTGAGAGAGGACAACTTTGTAAACTGCCCCTGGAGACTGTGTAGGTTAATGGTGTACCTGTGTTTATTTAAGAGGCTAGGTTAGGTCACCCTCAACTGTATTTTGAGTGTTTGCAATCTGTCTCTAGTCTTACCCTCCAGCAAATGTTTGCCTCACCTCTCTAGTAAGAAGTAACTTGCAAGGCACCATGGCATGACAGAAAGAGAGTGCACTGTAGTACCGTATAGTCTGCCTATGTTTACTGTGGTTATGGAATAAGGTGCATCTTCACCATGGAGACCAGCAGTACCCTAAAGACAGCTGAGGAGTACAAACAGCTTTTAAAGAGGGGAGCAAATATGGTCTGGCATCTCCAGTTGTCACACAGTGACACACAGTGACACACAGTGACACACAGTGACACACAGTGACACACACACAAAGTCATAAATCATTCAATCCAACAAACTGTGTAAAACACATTTGACATTTCTATTTCTTGACATAGCAATCTTTGGCTATCCGATTCAAAATGTCCCAACCAACACATTTTACAATTTTTACCAAATAGGCTGGATTATTATTCCCATGCTCCCCGTGGGGACAGAAACACAGTATATCATGTTTGTTTTGGCACCTTCATGGCCAGTCATTAAATGTTAGTGTCAGGTGTCTAAGCTGTCTGTCTGTGATTTGGTTGGTTATGAGGATGATGATAAATGGAGGCTGATACAGGCTTACTCAAACAGGCCTCAAAATGAGAATGTTTTTCGTACTACTTTGGTGGGATTACGCCTCTATCTCCTCTCAGGCATAGGGTGGGTGTGAAAAGTAAAGACTATGTTGATATGTCTATGCAGATATCAAGGGGAATTCATTTGAACAAGAAGTGCAATCAGTTTTTGAAGGATGGGATGGGGTCCTTACTTTCCTAGCAACAATGCTGCTGTGCAGACCCATTAACATGCCATAGTAGCAGGATCACCTCTGGACGTCAACATCACAAAATGTGTGCACACAGCAGACCATAACCCCTCTCTCCAAGCCCTCCTTCTCTCAACCCCCTGTACTAATGAAGCCATCACAGCTCTGTGATGTCATCGGGTTTCTGCTTCCCAGACACAGCGGGCACACGGTAACCTTGGACACATCGGTTGCTGTCCCCACCACTCTCTCCGCCACCTCCGACTCTGTTTCCCCCTTTCCCTCTTACCCTTTCTGAGGTAGCAACATAACGTAACATAACTGCACTGTCCTTTGATAGGCAGAGAGAGTAACTAGGATTAGTGAAAAAGTGGCCTAAATGGCACCCTATTCCCTATATAGTGCACTACTGTTGACCAGAACCCTTGTCAAAAGTAGTGCACTACATAGGGAATAAGATGCCATTTCAGAAACAGCCACAGTCAATATGCCCCTTTCGCCTCACTCTCCCTCGGAGCGCCCCCTTCATAATGATTAAGCTCATTAGTGGTCCATCTCAGGTAGTAGGGAGGTAGGGGGCCTCCCATCCTGTCCCGTGTTTATATTTAGAACACTGGCGCTGTGATGCAGCAATTTTTTATGAAGGGTGGAGGAGCGTCTGGGATCAGGCTCTGTTACTCAGAGGGCGGAGGGAGGAATGGAGAGAGTGAGGGGGAGAGATGGCTGGTGGGAATGGAAAGTAGCCACCTGGATGTCCTGATGGTGTTGTTGTTAGCTACACTGGTCACTGTCTCAAGGAGAGTCAGGGTTTGGTAGATTACTTTCTAAATGTTACAGTTACTAGTTACTTATCCAAAATTGTAATCAGTAACGTAACTTTTGGATTGCCCAAACTCGGTAACGTAATCTGATTACTTTCCGTTACTTTTGGATGACTTTACCCTTACATTAGAACAAGACAACAATTATCAATCAAATACATTTGGTGTGTCATCGAAGACTGTGGTCTCTGACTTTGGTCAGACTCGGTCAGGTAGAACAAACTTTAACTTTCCATATTTTCAATGCAAAATGTAATGTCATTGAGAAAACAGAAAGGTGTCTTAATATATACTACATGACCAAAACTATGTGGACACCTGCTCACCTAACTTCTCATTCCAAAATCATGGGCATTAATATGGAGTCGGCCCCCCCTTTGCTGCTATAACAGCTTCTGTTCTTCTGGATAGGCTTTCCACTAGATGTTGGAACATTGCTGCGGGGACTTGCTTCCATTCAGCCACAAGAGCATTAGTGAGGTCAGGTCGAGCACTGATGTTGGGCGATCAGGCCCGCAGTCGGAATTTCAATTCATCCCATAGGTGTTCGATGGGGTTTAGGTCAGAGCTCTGTACAGGCCAGTCAAGTTCTTCCACACCGATCCCTACAAACCATTTCTGTATGGACCTCGCTTTGAAACAGGAAAGGGCCTTCCCCAAACAAACTGTTGCCACAAAGTTGGAAGCACATAATCGTCTAGAATGTCATTGTATGCTGTAGCGTTAAGATTTCCCTTCACTGGAACTAAGGGGCCAAGAAAAACTTCAAAAACAGCCCCAGACCATTATTCCTCCTCCACCAAACTTTACACTTGGCACTATGTATTCGGGCAGGTAGCGTTCTCCTGGCATCAGCCAAACTCAGATTCCTCCGTCGGACTGCCAGATGGAGAAGCTTGACTCATCACTCTAGAGAACGCGTTTGCTCTGCTCCAGAGTCCAATGGCGGCGAGCTTTACACCACTCCAGTCAACCCTTGGCATTGCACATTGTGATATTAGGCTTGTGTGCGGCTACCCGGCCATAGGAACCCATTTCATGAAGCTCCCAACAAACCGTTCTTGTGCTGACGTTGCTTCCAGAGGCAGTTTGGAACTCGGTAGTGAGTGTTGCAACCGAGGAAAGACAATTTTTACAAGCTACGCACTTCAGCACACGGAGGTCCCATGTTTTGAGCTTGTGTGGCCTACCACTTCACAGCTGAGCCCTTGTTGCTCCTAGACTTTTCCACTTCACAATACAGAACTTACAGTTGACCGGGGCAGCTCAAGTCAGGAACTGACTTGTTGGAAAGGTGGCATCCTATGACGGTGCCACGTTGAAAGTCACTGAGCTCTTCAGTAAAGGCCATTCTACTGCCAATGTTTGTCTATGGAGATTGCATGGCTGTGTGCTTGATTTTATACACCTGTCAGCAACGGGTGTAGCTGACATAGTCGAATCCACTAATTTGAAGGTGTGTCCAAATACTTTTGGTGGTGTTGTCTATTTTTTCGCAAACATCTTTTCTGAATTTAAAAGTAATCCAATGAGTATCTGTAATCTGATGACAATATTTTTTCTGGTGGGGGGGGTTCGTCATTGTTAAAAAATATATATTTTTAAGGAACTCAGTCTGGCTTTCAGCTTACTCTTGATTGTTGTAATAGTAGACTGCACAAGGCCATGTCAGCTAACGTTTTTTATTTTTTATTTGTATTTTTATCCCCTTTTCTCCCCAATTTTCCTGGTATCCAATCGCTAGTAATTACTATCTTGTCTCATCGCTACAACTCCCGTACGGGCTCGGGAGAGACAAAGGTCGAAAGCCATGCGTCCTCCGAAGCACAACCCAACCAAGCCGCACTGCTTCTTAACACAGCGCGCCTCCAACCCGGAAGCCAGCCGCACCAATGTGTCGGAGGAAACACCGTGCACCTGGCCCCCTTGGTTAGCGCGCACTGCGCCTGGCCCGCCACAGGAGTCGCTGGAGCGCGATGAGACAAGGATATCCCTACCGGCCAAACCCTCCCTAACCCGGACGACGCTAGGCCAATTGTGCGTCGCCCTACGGACCTCCCGGTCGCGGCCGGTTGCGACAGAGCCTGGGCGCGAACCCAGAGACTCTGGTGGCGCAGCTAGCACTGCGATGCAGTGCTCTAGACCACTGCGCCACCCGGGAGGCCCTAGCTAATGTTTTTTTAGCTAGGTTTTTTAGCCCATAGATTTTGTAGTAATGGGGGGCCTGTGTGAAAAAGTATAGAACCCCTGACGTAACTTGTTCCAGTTTTTTTCTGTTCAGATAACATGTAACTGATTACATCTACATCATTTTTTGTCCGTGTTCGATATTCCCTGTTAGGTTTACCGGTCAGCCTGTAACTTTAAGGTTAATATCTTTGAGCTTCTACTGTAGTTTGTTGGAAAGTCGTTTTATGTCTTTTGTAATGTCCTCATCTGATTTGCTCCCCCCTGTCTGTTCCCAGAGTATTGTGTCCAAGTACGGCTCTCAGTTCAGAGGGAACTCTCAGCACGATGCCCTGGAGTTCCTGCTCTGGCTCCTGGACCGGGTCCATGAGGATGCCAACCCCACCACCAACAACAACCACAGCAGCAGCAAGACCAAAGCCAACGGAAAGGTAGGAGCAGACCAAACACTGTCACAAAGTTGTCATGAAGCCCAAAGACATTCAGATGTCACAGACATTGTCTTGTGTTGACAATGTCTATGACACTGTCAAAATAAGAACACCTGTCACCAAACTGAAACATCTTGAAAAATATTGATCACTGATGTGATCGAACGGTCCTGACTCATGACACATTGTAGATATACTGTAGCCAACAAGTTCGCTGAGGTAAGGTTTTTGGCTGATGGTAGTACTATGTTATCCAACTGTGGCTGCAATCCAAAATGCAAAGGGCTCTCTGCATTCTACAGTAGCAGCTTCGTCAGTCTCAGCTGTGTGAGAGCAGAGGTACAGTTGCAGAGGCCAATACTAGCTCCTTATTCAGGTGGAAGAGTTGCAGAGGCTTGAATCATCATATCACCTGGGTCCCACTCATGAGCACACACACGTCTTGCTTTGCTCATCGACTAACTTACTTTAGAGCGGGGCACGTACACACACACACACGTGCATAATGCAGGGTGGGGCCGTTGGGACGAGAGATTGCTACCGCTAGGGCCACCGCTGGGCCACCTCTGCTAAATGAATATAGGAGAAACACTGGACTAATAAACAAACTTGAGATTGAACTTGGTTAGCATGTATCAACATCTATTTCTTCGTATTCAATTGAGTCATATTGCAAGCCTTGGTTTTGCTCACAACCTAATCAGGTTACTCCTAGTGCAGTAGAGCAAAACCGCTCTGAGGTTCCCATGAATGCATATTTCTATTCTCAAGAGATACAATAGAGACTTGTTATGAAGTGCTTGTCTCAATGACAACAAAGCGAATTCCACAGCATTCTGCAGCGATACGCCATCCCATCTGGTTTGCGCTTAGTAGGACAATTTTGACCCAATGACCCAACACACCTCCAGGCTGTGTAAGGGATATTTGACCACGAAGGAGAGTGATGGAGTGCTGCATCAGATGACCTGGCCTCCACAATCACCCGAACTCAATCCAATTGAGATGGTTTGGGATGAGTTGGACCGCAGAGGGAAGGAAAGCAGCCAACAAGTGCTCAGCATTTTCAGGTCTCAGCATATGTGGGAACAGGTGAAGCTGGTTGAGAGAATGCCAAGAGTGTGCAAGGCTGTTATCAAGGCAAAGGGTGGCTATTTTGAAGATTCTGAAAATATATTTAAAAAGTAGAAAATAGTAAATATAAAGAAAAATCCTTAAATAAGTAGGTGTGTCCAAACGTTTGACTGGTACTGTGTATATATATGTATTACAATAAACAAACACAGTCAAAAACAATAGACAACATAACTGACTATTAACTGTCTTGATGAGAGGCGGGTCATCAGCTTAATGAGCAGGCCTCCTCGTTAGAAGAGTCGACCAATAGCACAGGCCACAGGCTAAGGAATGAAGGCCCCACTGTGGGCCCTCTCCTCAGCTGCTCTTGCGTTGCCTGAAGAGAATAGTACAAAAGCACCGTACTTGTTATATTCACCCAGCCAGGTCACAGAAATCAATTAATGCGTTTGAGGAAAAAGAGACACGGAATGTGTGGGATGAGGCCTCTTTAGAATCCCATTCCATTCCATTTATGACCCTGGTCCCTTTCTCAATGGGAATGATGAGTCTAGCCTCTGCGGCGTCTGAGTGTTGTGTCACTCATGGCTGTATTACTATTTACCCACCGGGGCCTCTGAAACGGGCCATTGTGTGTGTGTTTGTGTGTAGCAGGAGATGTTGTTGAAGTGGCAGCCTGCTGTGTGATGCCCCCTCTCATTCTCTCTCTTTCCATCCCTCTCCTCTCTCCTCTGTCTGCTGCTGCAGAGGGGAAGGGATCAGGGGAGGGTGTACCGCATTGGCAGAGAAAGCACGGCATACTATGACTTTTAATGTGGATGTGATCTCTAATATAATTTAATGTAAACACACATTGCCCCTTTAGGTTGTGCGATGGTTACAATGATGCCTCGCTTCGTTGCACTTCAACCGTATCCCCTTTGGCTTTCGCTCATCTAGCTATTATTAGCCAATGAAGCCCTTATTCTCATTGACTGCCATCGTGACGCCTCCTAACAGCTAATGCCTTTCTCTGCGGCTACACTATAGAGGAGGCCCTTTATGCCACGTCAACAGCTCAGGGCTCTGGTTGTCATTAGCCGTCGCTGAATCATGGCTCCATAAAACTGCTTTGCCGACGCCTCGGCCCGAGAAAGAAGCTATTTCAGAGAACGCTGTGTGTATGTATGTGTGATCCATTTCTGTTTGGTTGTAGCTCCATCTTTCTCACCTCCCTCGTCTCCTCTACTCTCCTCTCCTCCTCCGTCCTACTCTCTCTCCATTGACTAGTGTTAGAGCATTGATGGTGTGCATTGCGGCGTACAGCGTACACACAGATAGCAAATGGACAGAACAGAGTGATAGATGGATGGGTGTATGGATTGATGGGCTGAGAGAGAGTGAAAGCAGGACAGGATGACACCTCCGTCGTCAGAGCCTGTGAAACGGGCGTTTCAAGTGAGAGCAAAGAAGACCCAGATCAATCTGCTGACCTGACAGAAACCTGAGGAGACACATTCTGACCCTGCCTGCCTCTTTCACTGAGTGAATGGTACCTTTTTTATACAGTGAGCTCCAAAAGTATTGGGAGAGTGACACATCTTTTGTTTTGGCTCTGTACTCCAGCACTTTGGATTTGAAATGATACAATGGCTATGAGGTTAAAGTGGAGACTATCAGCTTTCATTTGAGGGGTAATTTACGTCCATATCAGGTGAACCGTTTGGGAATTACAGCACTTTTTGTACGTAGTCCCCACATTTTAGGGAACCAAAAGGATTAGGACAAATTCACCTATGTGTATTAAAGTTGTAAAAAAGTATTTGGTCCCATATTTCTATGACGCAATGACTACATCAAGGTAGTGACTCTACACATTTCTTGGATGCATTTGTTTTGCTTGTGCTTCAGATGATGTTTTGCCCAATAGAAATGAATGGTAAATAATGTATTGTGTCATTTTGGAGTCACTTTTATTGTAAATGAGAATAGAATATGTTTCTGAACACTTCCACATTAATGTGGATGCTACCATGATTACGGATAGATAGTCCTGAATGAGTCATGAACAAATATCATACCCCCTGAACAAGGCCGTCATTGAAAATAAGAATTTGTTCTTAACTGACTTGCCTAGTTAAATAAAGATAAAATAAAATACCCCCAAGACATGCTAACCATTTTTTGGGGGGTATGATATTTGTGCGTCTAACTTTCTCACTCATCATTATTCATGATTCATTCAGGACTATCCGTAATCATGGTAGCATCCACATGAATGTAGAAGTGTTCAGAAACATATTCTATTCTCATTTACAATAAAGGTGACTCCAAAATGACACAATACATTCTTTACCATTCATTTCTATTGGGCAAAACAGAATCTGAAGCACAAGCAAAACAAACAGCAAATGCATCCAACAAATGTGTAGTCACAAGCTTGATGTAGTCATTGCGTGCTAGGAATATGGGACCAAATACTTAACTTTTTACTACTTTAATACACATATAAGTGAATTTGTCAGAATACTTTTGGTCCCCAAAAATGGGGGGACTATGTACAAAAAGTGCTGTAATTTCTAAACGATTCACCCAATATGGATGGAAATACCCTCAAATTAAAGCTGACAGTCTGCACTTTAACCTCCTCGTCAATGTATCATTACAAAGTGCTGGAGTACAGAGCAAAAATTTCGCTTTTGTAGCTCCTCCTCTACAGTAAATTTCCTTACAACTCTATAACTGCTTAGTTTCAACATCCTTACACATCCACTTTCTGCTCCAATTCTTCACTTGTCCCCCATTACACCCCACTTTTACTGTCACCTTTGCAAAACTACAAAAGACAAATTAGTGCAGCGTGTGTTTCTTTACATAAGCATCTTTCAGAATGGATGGTCTGTATTTGAAGAATGCATTTCTGCATCATCTACATGGACTCACACCGGCCTGCAAGGCCCATAGAACAGAGCAGAAACCAAACCTCTAACCTAATGCACCTGCAGTCCTCCATTTTAAGATCAGTCCTCTGTTATTGGTGTATGGGTTCAGTAGCAGGGGCCTACTTTATGTGTTTTGGTTCAGCAACCGGGACCGACTATAACCTGTGGTCCAGCATACAACCAGCCATGTGACCAGCTGAGCCGGTTCACCTTCCTCAGCCAGTGGAAGGTTACGTAAGGAAGTCGGTCAACAGAGGCAGCTCAGTAAACTGACGTTTGATCAATTGCTGAAGGAAGCCAAGTCTCCTTGAACCAGAACCCATCGTAGTAGAAGGGGATTAAAGGGCCAGTTAGAAATAACGTGTGTGTCGCCTTCGTCCAACCCCTCAGGCTTGACAACAGTATTTCTCATAATATGAAAGTATCAGGCCTATCTAAACCAGTTTGCACAATATTTCTCTGGTGTCGGAATGAAAATAAATCAGACAAACTCACTTCGTTCGTATGCCACAAATGTGGCATAAATTTCCCTTTAGAATAGTTACATCTGGCAGTTGGCCTTGACCTCCCATCCAGTGAGTGGGCATGCCTGCCTGAGTGAGTGGTTTAAAAGCCGATCCATCTTACCCTCTCTCTCTCTATCCGTCTCACCCCTACGGACGGCAGTGGTAAACGATGCCTAGCATCCCAACACCGCTGCTAACTCACAGAGGCATTATCTCTGCATTATTCCATTTTAAACGTCGATAACAGCTGGCTTCTCACTCTGCGCCCGGAGAGAGTTGACAGGGTGAGTGGATGGAGGGAAAAAAAGAAAGAAGAAAAAAACAGCCTGGATGGATGGAAGTAAACTGCTTAGACTTAGAAATTTGGTCTCTGGACGTTGTGGCAGCCGGCGAGGCGGCGATAGAACACATTATTGACAGACACAGAAATTGTGGGTTTGACATCTACGGATGTGAGGTTTAAGAGGCCCTGTTCTCCAGAGAAATGTGTTTGTTTATGATACAGATCAGACGTCGATGACAGGTAGACAGGTAGGGGTTGATGGATGCTGTATCGGATGTCTCCTGTCAGTTTTGCCCATTGGGATGTTAAAGCTCTGATACTCCTCATTCAGTTGTGCCATCAGACTTGACACTGGCAGTCCGTCATATAGAGAGAATGGATCTACCATTGGACATCTCTGCGTTCCCTCTACTGCTCTGGAGCTAAATGAAGTCAGCTTTCCTCTCTTCTCTGTTGGCTCAGTAGTGTTGTACATTGATTAGACATTGGTGTTCACAGGTTGCTTATCTTTCCTTTGCTCCCTCTCTCACTCTCTCCCTTTTTCTCCCATGCTCACAGTCTCAACTCTGCTTCTCCCCGGGCTCTCTCTCTCTGTTTCTCTCTCTTTCTCCTCTGATTCATCTCTCTATATGTCTGTCTGGTCTACTTGTCAGTGATGAGCTGTCTAAGCCGTTGCCAGACGTCAGCTACAGCTGAGTGTTAAGATCAGGGCTGAGGGGTTGATGGGGCAGACGGCCACAGACCCTTTCACCTTCTGCTCCGTCGATCCCGCTCAACCTCACAGGTTACTTCAAACGACACTTCTCCCGCCAGCCCCGCCGAACCCCAACCACAATCCGATTAGAACACCAGTGACATTTCTCAGATGCTTCAAATTCCACACGGCATAGAGACATTGGGGGAGAGAGGGAGGGAGAAAAGGAGATGGTGGATTTGCCCCTCTCTGTTTGACTGCATGATGGGCTTCGATCTCCTTTTCCCTTTACAGATGTCTATTTTGTGTGAAATTGAGCAGCTGGAGAGGAAGGAAATTGAAGCAAAACTCCTTATTTGCTGCTTCCTGTCATGGAACAGATACAGTAACATCAATATCACCACTAATACCCCTTTTTTGCTACACTACTGTGTAAAGAAGAACACAGTGGAGAGGGGCATTGTAGTGGTGGCAGTGTGGTGTATATTTTTATCACTGAAAACATGTGGCCCCGAATGAAGGGAATCTGGGACCGAGGGGGAACTAATCCCACCACTACACTACACACACACACACACACACACACACACACACACACACACACACACACACACACACACACACACACACACACACACACACACACACACACACACACACACACACACACACTACCTCACCTCTTAATAGGATTTACAACACCAAAAAAAAAAATCTCGGCTTTATGAAATATTTCTCAACATGCCTCCTTTTTCCTTTTCTCAACGTTGGATTCTTCATCCATTATTCACCCTGATCCCTTTCCGTGTCTTTTTAAAGCCTCCTTCCTCCCAACGTGGCTCCGTCTACTATTCACCTATTGAAAGATAAATGATTGAGCAGGGCCAATTTGCGCCCCCTCTTCCTGTCCCCCCCTCCTTCCCTGACTCATTTCAAAATACTTCTGAGGGATAAAAGAAAGAAAAAGTTTCAGGTGGGCTTTTGTAGTGGCATGGTATCGAGAGAGAAAAATAGAAAGGTGTTGACACCAGCAGCTCTCAGCTTCAGGGATTCACCTAACTGAGAGAGCTGCTTTGTGTTCTTTTGTCAAACCTGCTGAATTGGGCCGTCTAGGTATCAACGCTCCTCTGTCTAGGTTTGTCTCATCAGTTAGCACTTCTGAAAGAGCTCGCAACTTTTTGGAGACTGAGGTGTTATTTTTCTTCCACTTGGCCTTACTTTGCAAAAGATGATGCCCTGTAAACCTCTCCTCCGGTTTGCCGGATTTTCTTCCGTCAGTAATTATTTGATGGTCAAAGATGGAGATAGATACTAAGATAGTGGTACTGAGTGGTTTGGCTAGAACCATCACTGTGGATCAGGTGCCCTAATCAGTCACTAGCAGCCCGTTATCCTGCTTGCCTGGTTCGCTAAGATGAAAGCGGCCAGTCCAGACCAGGACAAACAACTCTCTCGCACCACACTGAAGCTTTCCAGGGATTTGAGCTGATCCCTGATCCCTGCTGGCCCTCCTTCCTTCCAGACAGGAAGTGTGGTAGTAGACTAACAGGTATGGTTACAGCACAGTGCACACCAGAGGGACAGAGTCACATGGGGAGACAGAGGAAGGAGAGAAAAGTTGAAGCGCTGTTGGACATCATCTGTGAGGTCATAATGGGGTGAGAGAAGGAGTCTATCGTCGTCCTCGTGCCACAGTGATGAAGATAAAGGAGGAGGAAGAGTGTGTGTGCATGCGTCTGCTTGCTGCCCAAACCAATTACCGCTCCCACAGGGGCATCAGAGAGCCACAGTCACAATATGGTGCAGAGTCAGGACCCAGCCTCCCCATCAGGAGTCAACCCAGAGTCTATTATCATCCCAATGTGCCCTGGGTCTTCCACAGAGCCTCCAGAGACAGCGCTCTAGCTCAGGGACCCTACCCAGGGACCCCCTATCTGACCGTGGACATCCAGACTCGCTGTGGGGTAGGTAGGCCTCTCAGAGTATTGCCTGTGACTGAAGCACCACTCAGGAGAGAAGCTCAAAGTCGGAGGAAGCGCGCCGGCCGTCGCTCCATTAATGGCAGGAACATTAGCCCCGGGATCGATCTGCTGAAAGAGGGGGGGGGGGGGGGGGGGGGCAGGATGTGTGTTTGCGCGTGTGCGTGCATGCATGTAGGTGAGACTGAGTGCTGTGTGTGGTGGAGCACTAACAGTGCGGGCTGAAGGGGTCTAGGACACACACAGTGGGCTTTCTAAGGGCACTCAGCCTCAGTTCCTCTCACACATAACACACACACACAGTCAGATTACATATGGCTTCCAAACACACTCATATTTATACATACTACCTATCTCTCTCTCTCTCTCTCTCTCTCTCTCTTTGTCTTTGTCTTTTTTACATTTTCTTTTTACTATGTCTCTATCCTCTGGGGGGGTAAGTAATGCGACTCTCCCACTTCTCCGCTTTCACAGCCCACCCATCTTCTACACACACACACACACACACACACACACACACACACACACACACACACACACACACACACACACACACACACACACACACACACACACACACACACACACACACACACACAGGTAGGGTACCTCAGAGGTGCCACACAGACAGCTGACTGCCATGGGTTGCCATTTTAAAGGCCTTTAATGGATCACACACACCTGCCTGAAATATTTAATACTTTTCTTAGCTAACATTTGATTAAACCATGAATATTTCAAAAGACGCCCAGACCCCCTAAATAGTTCAGGAATATTTAAAATATTCAGCGGCATCAACACATTTGTCTCCTTTGAGAGGGAAAAAGGACACTCATTAGTAAGTTGAGGGTGAGTCTGGTGTGTATTGAATTGTTGTTGGTGGAAGGTTGAGTTGTGTTAGTGCTGAAGAATTGATCTCTCTTTCTCTCTGGGTGTAAAATCAGAGCTGGGCTCAGCCAGGGAAAGAAGCACCACTCAAGGCTTTGATGAACACCAACACATGGTTTGAATGTTAAAGAGTCATACACTATCATTTCATTCGCCTCCTAATTGATGATATTCAAAAATAAATCTCCTTATGTGCCTGACGGATTTCTCCTTGACTGTTTTATTAGAGTTAAAAGGCAAATGCGCGAGCGTGCGCACGCGTACACACACACACACACACACACACACACACACACACACACACACACACACACACACACACACACAGGAGAGTAATATGAGCAAAACGCCTGTGTAAATGCATACCGATTATTTTGATTTGAAGCATAATTTGAGTAAAGCTGGAGGGATTTGTAAGCAGTGAGCCTCCCTGGGCTGAAGGTAACAATGGTCTCCATGGATGAGGTTGACCTCCTGTTAGTCTCTGAGGCTACTGCTCCCGCTGCTGCTACTGGGACTGTTCTGTACGATGCCGTCGTGTTCCTCATTTAGGCTGGCTTACTACGCCAGTGGCAGACACAGACCAAGGGAAGGGGGGGGGGGGGGGTGAAGCAGCAAGGTGCATTTGCCGCAAGGACATTGTTCCGATTTACAGTTCACTCTCGCTAATGTGCTGGTACTACTTGGTCAAAAGTAGTGCACTACATAGAAGGAAAGTCTTCAATGGAGAAGTGCACTGTCTGTGACTTTATTGTGTGAGACTTGTCCACAGAAACCCACCTCTTCCACTGTACTCTACAGGCCTTGAGGACTTGTCATTCTCCTTACCGCACTATTTCACGCTCATATTGTCTCTCTTTGTCTCTGTAATCTCTGTGTGTAATGCCAACCTGTTCTGCTAGTGTGGAAAATGCCGTGAAAGAATACAACTGATAGTGGTGCCTTTTGTTTGCCAATAATACAAGCTGACAATGTCTGGCCTTGAGGCCCATTGTCTTGTGTCATCATATCCCACACCCATCTTTATTGTCATCTCTCCCATATAAGGTAATACCTTCCTGGCACTCTGAAGCTGTATAACTGGAGTGGTGGCTGTAATGTGGCTTTACCTGTTCCGAGGAACACAGACATTCTCTTCCACACCCTTTGGCTTGTGGCCTGTCAAGAATATTTGCATTCTGTTCTCCCCTCCTCTGACCGAACACCTGACCGGACTAGCGTCCCTTTTGTTTACCGACCTTCAGCAAATGTTATTTTTGAACCCTGAGGGGCAGAAAGGTCACGGTCCTGAGTTTGTTTTTGGCTGCGTTCCACTTCACAGAGGAACAGGAGCCTGTTTTGTAATACCGTTTTGGTTTACCTTCTCTTGTCTGTTTTTTCTGTTTCTCTGTCTTATAAGTGGATTTTGTTTACTTTGTAGTTCGTACTCTGTCTCTTGTTCAGTCTAACTGGATGTTTGGCCCTTTCAGTGTTCTCTTTCCTGGTCAATTTTAAAGTATGGCTGTGGATTCTTTTACTTGGTGAGATTGCCACTTAACCTTTTGAACTCTAGTCTGGTAGACAGACAATGTGGCGACAAAGATACTCAAGGTTTCATTCTACAAAGCGGCCCATGTTGAAATCGCACCATAAAACCAACCTAGACCAGATTTTATAACCCAATTTGATGTGAAAGTGATATGAGGATTTTTAATGGATGTTGTCCTTTGTAACTTTTCAGAGAGAGAGAAAGAGAGATAAAGAGAGAGTGAGAAAACAAATCCTCTGCTTTTTCCACATTTCATGTTAAAAAGGAATTTGCACTGAAGGGGGCTTTGTAGGAGATCTCTTACACATGGGCACTCTTGTGGAATGTGGTTTTATCTTAGAGCATCACTTTTTACTAAAAATGAAAAACCGCTGACCTCTACGACCCGTTCCTCTTCACAAAATCATAGATTTTCTCTCCTTCCTCTTTCCTCTCTTAGCTTAGGTCGGATAATATATTTCTGAAATTAATATTTGCCTGTGAACATAGTCAGTGTGCAAATGAGAGACTGCTCTCCTCTCTTCCTCTCACCCCTCTCTGGCCTTTGCCAAGTCAGATTTGGCTCTGAAGGAGCTGCCAAGAGCTCTGTTCTGTGGCCTCTTATTTTCTGTTTTTATCTGTGTGTGTGTGTGTGTGTGTGTGTGTGTGTGTGTGTGTGTGTGTGTGTGTGTGTGTGTGTGTGTGTGTGTGTGTGTGTGTGTGTGTGTGTGTGTGTTTGTGCGTTGCGTGCGTCTGTGCATGTTGGTTCAGCGAGCTTCTCCACAGAAACTGCTAGAGGGCAGAGAGTTTGGCTTTGCCCCATGACATCGGAGAGTATACACCCAGTTCCAGCACTCTTTGGACAGGTCTAGGATCAGTGTTAGAAGGCTTGGTTGGCAAGTTTCACTGTGTTTTTAGTAGGGCATGGAAAAAATGAAAACACGAAGCAGTCCAAACTCCTTGGTCCTTTAAAAACCAGCTGTATGTAAAATATTGTGCTGTAGCTTGGAAAATAAATACATGTGGCTCTGGATGACAACATAATGATGTTTCCAACATTAGCACTGTTTTCTTAAAGAAGTGAAATACGCTTCGTGTTTTGTTTCCTTGCCAAGATACTGACGAGTATATTGGTATCGTCCCCGCTCTAGTTTTTAGGCACACGTCTGCCTATATGTGCTCAGTGGGCCTGTTATGGCCAAATTGGAAAGGAGTGGCCTCTCTCTTTGTGTCTGATGGTATGATAACCAACAGTGAAGAGAGAAACCCATTACATATATTTACTGCCCTCTACTTCAACAGTTGATATGTATTCCTCTAATAGGAATATAGTGGTGACCTTCATCTAGTGTCTGGACAGATAGAGAGAGGTGACATAGAGTGGGCAAAGCTGTCATAACTGATAGAGAGAGTTGACGTAGTGGGCAAAGCTGTCATAACTGATAGAGAGAGGTGACATACAGTGGGCAAAGCTGTCATAACTGATAGAGAGAGGTGACATAGAGTGGGCAAAGCTGTCATAACTGATAGAGAGAGATGACGTAGTGGGCAAAGCTGTCATAACTGATAGAGAGAGATGACGTAGTGGGCAAAGCTGTCATAACTGATAGAGAGAGGTGACATAGAGTGGGCAAAGCTGTCATAACTGATAGAGAGAGATGACATAGAGTGGGCAAAGCTGTCATAACTGATAGAGAGAGGTGACATAGAGTGGGCAATGCTGTTATAACTGATAGAGAGAGGTGACATACTGTACAGTGGGCAATGCTATCATAACTGATAGAGAGAGGTGACAGAGTGGGCAATGCTATCATAACTGATAGAGAGAGGTGACATACTGTACCATGGGCTATGCTTTCATAAATGATAGAGAGGGGTGACATAGAGTGGGCAATGCTATCATAACTGATAGAGAGAGGTGACATACTGTACAATGGGCTATGCTGTCATAAATGATAGAGAGGGGTGACATAGAGTGGGCAATGCTATCATAACTGATAGAGAGGGGTGACATACAGTGGGCAATGCGATCATAAATGATAGAGAGGGGTGACATACAGTGGGCAATGCGATCATAAATGATAGAGAGGGGTGACATAGAGTGGGCAATGCTATCATAAATGATAGATAGGGGTGACATAGAGTGGGCAATGCTATCATAACTGATAGAGAGGGGTGACATACAGTGGGCAATGCGATCATAAATGATAGAGAGGGGTGACATAGAGTGGGCAATGCTATCATAACTGATAGAGAGGGGTGACATACAGTGGGCAATGCTATCATAACTGATAGAGAGGGGGGACAGAAGCAGAGAGACAGGGATGGATGGTCTACATGTATGAGGACAGAGGGAGGGAGGAAGGGGAAGAAGGGAGGGAGGGAGGGAGGAAGGGAGGGAGGAAAGGGAGGGGAGTTATAGAATGCCTGCCGTTTCCCCTCTTATCATCCAGACGGCCACATTACCGTAATCCTACACTGAATAGACCCGAATTAGCAGCAGCTCTCCGCAGCTAAAAGAATAGGAGTGAGTCAGCCCCTTTACTGCAGGGCAAGCATTTCAGACCCCCTCCCTCTTTCCTTGCCCCCCCCCCCTCCTCTCTCTCTCTCTCTCTCTCTCTCTCTCTCTCTCTGTTCCTGCTGACCGCTTCCCTTTCTTTTCAGCTCCTGCCATCCATGCTGCCATGTCGCCCTGTTCACAGTGTTGAGTTTTTAATCCCCCCTTTAACCGGAACAGAACATGAAGTTGGGACAGAAAGTTGGAAACAAAGTTGGGTTGTTAGGTGAGGGAAGAACACACCAGGGACCTGGATAGAGACCAGGGGTGGGTGGTCAAATCCATTTCAATTCAGGAAGTAAACGGAATTCATGTCAATGAGGAAAATAATAATTGTAATTAGAATTCCAGTTTACTTCATGAATTGACTTACTTCAATTATAATTGACCTCAACCCTGCTAGTCCCTTTCCTTCCCTGTTGTGTTCTATAAAGCTTCAGAGGGTGCTGATGACACGGTTGCGCTATGCCTTCCATCTGAATCCGCTCACGCCGTCCAAACTCTGGAAAAGAACGACAGGAGGCGGTGGGGCTCTTCTATAAACGTGAAAACAGCCGGCTGTGTCAATATTGGCTTGTCTCATCCGCACGCGCAGCGGGACAGATGTCATCTCGTACAGCACAGAGAACCACTGAGCTGCCGGCTTACAGAATGTGCTTCTGTGGGGTGTCTGTGGAACATATCCAAAGAAAGTTTTTGTACACATACACACGCATGCAAACACACACACACACACACGCACACGCACACACAGTCTTCTGAGACTCCATACAGTTCCCACACACACATCCCATTCAGTGTGTGTGTGTGTGGGAGGCAAAAGATCCAAGAACAGAAACCATCACAGGGGACCAAATTCTGTTCTGTCAAAGCCTCTTCCCATATCTCTCTGCTACATCCATGAATGGAGCCACTCTGGATTCTTGACCACAGAGCATGTCGCCACCCACTGGTTGAATCAACGTTGTTTCCACATTTCAGTGAAATTATGTTGAACCATCGTGGAATAGACGTTGAATTGACTGTCTGTGCCCAGTGGGTATTAAGATTCAGCTCAGATCTATGGCTGACAGTTGGGTTTCTGGAGCTGCTGGGATTGACTCAGAGACACTATAGGAAGCACAGGTGGTCATGTTAAGCTCAAGAGTCCAACTATTGATTGAACTTTAGTTTTGAAATGATCACTGGCTCAGAGACCGGTTTGATTCCTGCTGAAATGAGTCAGAACCACTGTAAGTGGTAGGAAGCACAAGTGATTTTGCTAACCCATTCAGAGTCTGATGTAGAAGCAAATGAAATACACAGAAAATACTGAAATTCAGGCACTTTGTCCCAATGTGATTAAGCTCTAGTCCTACATTTGACAAATGTGTTTTGAAATTATCACTTAATCCGGGTCTCGGAAGTAATCACTGGCTCTGGTTTGATGACTGTGGTGATGACTGTGTTTTACATTTAGTGGTTATTAGTCTAATGCAGGTTAAACGTTGACTGAAGATTCACTGTGGCGTTGGTCGTTTACAAAAACACAGTTGCTGACTTTGCGTTCAAACATCTTTAGCATATTTTAGGGCTAGGATTGCCAGGGACCTCACGATATCATATCACGATACTTACACTACCGCTTAAAAGTTTGGGGTCACTTAGAAATGTCCTTGTTTTTGAAAGAAAAGCACATTTCTTGTCCATTAAAATAACATAAAATTGATCAGAAATACAGTGTAGGCATCTGCTTTCCTGTATGTTCTTCTCACAATTGTATTTTGAAATTTGCAAAAGGTTAACTGACAGCTGTAATCAACTGTAGAAATATAACCCATAGATGGCAGTTCCGATTCAAGTCAGGACTGGCAGCCAGGACTCGTACTAAAGACTCGTCTGTCTGTAGAAGCTAACAATTTATTTCAACAACATCTGAGCAATTCAGAGTTTACGGCACTGCTCTTCAAAGTAGCTTTATCATTTTGAGATAGGCTAATGGCACGAGTGCATGGGCCATCACCGCTGAGTAGCCTAGACTTCATCTCCATCATTGGGTGAGTCAGTGTGGCTCTGGAAAGTGTATTTAGTAGCCTACTGTAGCCTATAATACATATATATATATATATATATATATATATATATATATATATATATATATATATTATAGGCTACTGAGAGCAATAAAAACGACCTGGTCTTGAACTCAAACAATAGCCCAGGCAAATGTAAAAACACACAGAATGTACAATATTAGGAAGGATATATTCTCACTGTCAGAGTAGCCACTCATTTCGGTCATTTGTGTAGTATTAAAAACGATTTTGCTAATGTCATCTATCATGTAAATGAAGTAGAATTGCATGAAATTTAGTTTTTTCCCCCCTGTGTGTGGAAATACTAAAAACACCTCTGCTCAACCTCTGCCCAGCACCCCCAACTCCAAACATCTCCCTGCAGCTTTGCGCACACACCGTGGTGCATAAGTGCACACACACACACACACACACACACACACACACACACACACACACACACACACACACACACACACACACACACACACACACACACACTGCGGTACACCGTTGTAACAGGGGTAGGAAAACAACATGTGTTTCTATGTTCTGGAGGGCTGCTGCATTATGAAAACCTCAGAAGAAGCAACCAGGGATGTCTCTGCCACTACATGGGTCACAGAGCACAGGACCATGGAGAGTCCTATGTGAGCTGCGGCTTCTGTCTGTTTCTCTCAGATATCACAGGACCTGAACAGAATAAATTCTGACTCACACTGTAACTGTTATGAGTGTGAGTAAATTGTACAGGAGCCCTGTTAGGACAAACAGAACCTGTTTGCTTTGGGACCTGTAAGGTTACCTCTGCATACCCAGCGGTATAGTCACAGGCTAGCTTCAGGGACCCCAGAGAGCTTGGGCTCCTACTATACAGAAGTACCTCAATCTCCTATAGAGAGTCCCAGACAGGAGGGAGAGTACGGCCCAGGATGCAACAGCCCAGGAACAGTGTGTTTTTAGGTCAGCACTGAGCATATGGTAGTACAGTGAGCAACACCTCGCAACGTCTCTCATACTCCGGCAGAAGGTGAGCTAGCTCTGTGGGTCCTGGCAGGGGAGGACAACGGCTTGCCTCCCTGCCAGCAGAGCTCTATTTTTGGGCTAAACTCAGCGGTAGTCCCCATCCCTGCCTAGCCCTGCCTAGCCCAACAGCTGGCATACACGGCCTCGTTTACGAAAAAGTGAGCGGTCCAGTTTTTTGGGGCAGTTGCTCGGCATCGTGAGAAGATATCATTCTGTCGCCGCTTCGTTTAAGAGATTCACTCTTCAACTGCATTTTTACATTTGTGTCGAATCCAGAAGTTACGATGATCATCATCCATCCAGCTTTTATTCATGTCTCCAACTAGATTAGCAGGATCACGCAATGTCTGTGTCAAAAACACAGCCACACTCCCCCTACGTGAGTATGTCCTCCGGTATGTCGAACAAAGACACGACACGAAGGAAACATCTGTCTGGGACTTATTAAAGAGTCCTATTGATACGTGTGTCCTCTGATGACATCATTACACTGTCGAGACAGACACATAGCAGACATGGCTGTGACTTAATGAACTGTTTCAGTCCGCATGAGAGTACCGGACCGTCCTATTGATACGCCCTGTTACGGAAGAGTCCTTGGCTTTGTCTCAAATGAGAACCTATTCCCTTTGTAATGGAATACTGTTGACCAGGGCCCGTAGGAAACAATATAATATGGGAATAGAGTAGGAAACAATATAATATGGGAATAGAGTAGGAAACAATATAATATGGGAATAGAGTAGGAAACAATATAATATGGGAATAGAGTAGGAAACAATATAATATGGGAATAGAGTAGGAAACAATATAATATGGGAATAGAGTAGGAAACAATATAATATGGGAATAGAGTAGGAAACAATATAATATGGTAATAGAGTAGGAAACAATATAATATGGGAATAGAGTAGGAAACAATATAATATGGGAATAGAGTAGGAAACAATATAATATGGGAATAGAGTAGGAAACAATATAATATGGGAATAGAGTAGGAAACAATATAATATGGGAATAGAGTAGGAAACAATATAATATGGGAATAGAGTAGGAAACAATATAATATGGGAATAGAGTGCCATTTGGGATTCAGTCCTTGAGGCTACGGGTCATGCGTGTGCAGAAATGTGATGTTCTGATACCCAATACCCATGAGTATAGCCTTGTGTGTGCCTCCCTGCGACGCTGCCTTAGTTCTGCTGATTGCAGTGATATGTATCTGTTTGACGTCACATCTTTCATGGCAAAAGCAACAGCAGAAAAGGATCCTGGGTACAACATCTTCTGAGGGAGAAAAGGCATAGGTTATTTTTATTTCTGTGTTCAATACATGCTCCAGGGCAGAAATGTTCAGTGCAAGCATTGTGCGAAACCAATAAATAAATAAAAATCCATTGTTTATGTAGCTGCCTAGCAATAGGCAGTTACATAGTGCATGATCATCAAATCAAATGTGCAAATAGTCTGGGTAGACATTTGATTAGGTGTTCAGGAGTCTTATGGCTTGAGGGTAGAAGCTGTTTAGAAGCCTCTTGGACCTAGACGTTGCGCTCCGGTACCGCTTGCCGTGCGGTAGCAGAGAGAACAGTCTATGATTAGGGTGGTTGGAGTCTTTGACCATTTTTAGGGCCTTCCTCTGACACCGCCTGTTATGGAGGTCCTGGATGGCAGGAAGCTTGGCCCTGGTGATGTACTGGGCCGTTCGCACTACCCTCTGTAGTTCCTTGCGGTCGGAGGCCGAGCAGTTGCCATACCAGGCAGTGATGGAACCAGTCAGGATGCTCTCGATGGTGCAGGTGTACAACCTTTTGAGGATCTGAGGACCCATGCCAAATCTTTTCAGTCTCCTGAGTGGGAATAGGTTTTGTCGTGCCCTCTTCACGACTGTCTTGGTATGCTTGGACCATGTTAGTTTGTTGGTGATGTGGACACCAAGGAACTTGAAGCTCTCAACCTGCTCCACTGCAGCCCCGTCGATGAGAATGGGGGAGTGCTCGGTCCTCTTTTTCCTGTAGTCCACAATCATCTCCTTTGTCTTGATCACGTTGAGGGAGAGGTTGTTGTCCTGGCACCACACGGCCAGGTCTCTGACCTCCCTATAGGCTGTCTCGTCATTCTCAGTGATCATGCCTACAACTGTTGTGTCATCTACAAACTTAAAGATGGTGTTGGAGTCGTGGCTGGCCGTGCAGTCATGAGTTAACAGGGAGTACAAGAGGGAACTGAGCACGCACCCCTGAGGGGCACCTGTGTTGAGGATCAACGTGGTGGGTGTGTTGTTACCTACCCTTATCACCTGGGTGCGGCCCGTCAGGAAGTCCAGGATCCAGTTGCAAAGGGAGGTGTTTGTCCCAGGGTCCTTAGCTTATTGATGAGCTTTGAGGGCACTATGGTGTTGAACGCTGAGCTGTAGTCAATGAATTGCATTCTCACATAGGTGTTCCTTTTGTCCAGGTGGGAAAGGGCAGTGTGGAGTACAATAGAGATTGCATCATCAGTGGATCTGTTGGGCGGTATGCAAATTGGAGTGGGTCTAGGGGTTCTGGGATAATGGTGTTGATGTGAGCCATGACTACAGTCTGGCTACAGACATGAGTGCTACGGGTCGGTAGTCGTTTAGGCAGGTTACCTTAGTGTTCTTGGGCACAGGCACTATGGTGGTCTGCTTGAAACATGTTGCTATTACAGATTCGGACAGGGAGAGGTTGAAAATGTCAGTGAAGACAGTACACGTCCTGATAATCCGTCTGGCCCTGCGGCCTTGTGGATGTTGACCTGTTTAAAGGTCTTACTCACATTGGCTGCGGAGAACATGATCACACAGTCTTCCAAAACAGCTGGTGCTCTCATGCATGTTTTGGTGTTATTTGCCTCGAAGCGAGCATAGAAGTAGTTTAGCTTAGTCCTGTATTGATGCTTTGTCTGTTTGATGTTTCGTCAGAGGGCATAGCGGGATTTCTTATAAGCTTCTGGTTTAGAGGCCCGCTCCTTGAAAGTGGCAGCTCTAGCCTTTAGCTCAGTGCGGATGTTGCCTGTAATCCATTGTTTCTGGTTGGGGTATGTACGTACGGTAACTGTGGGGACAATGTCATCGATGCACTTGTTGATGAAGCCAATGACTGATGTGGTGTACTCCTCTATGCCGTCGGAGGAATCCCGGAACATATTCCAATCTGTGCTAGCATAACAGTCCTGTAGCTTAGCATCTGCTTCATCTGACCACTTTTTTATTGATATAGTCACTGGTGCTTCCTGATTAAATTTTTGCTTGTAAGCAGGAATGAGGAGGATAGAATTACGGTCAGATTTGCCAAATGGAGGGCGAGGGAGAGCTTTGTATACATCTCTGTTTGTGGAGTAAAGGTGGTCCAGAGTTTTTTTCCCTCTGGTTGCACATTTAATATGCTGATATAAATATGGTAAAACGGATTTAAGTTTCCCTGCATTAAAGTCCCCGGCTACTAGGAGCGCCGCCTCTGGGTGAGCATTTTCTTGTTTGCTTATGGCGGAATACAGCTCATTCAATGCTGTCTTAGTGCCAGCCTCTGACTCTGGTGGTATGTAAACAGCTACACATGATCACTTGACTTCCCATTTCTTAAGCTTTGTGAGCTTAATTTCTCACCTAATTTTATGGATAAGCCATTCCGCAAGCTATCAGTGTATATAATAACCTTTTCAAATACACATCTCACTTTCTGTCTGCTTGGGAATAGATTCCCCTTGACTTTGATACAAGATTCATGTAGCCAGTATGTCCTGTATGTCTGCTTTAGCTGTGGAATAACTTCTGAAATCTTGCTCTGCTCCAATCATCTAAATTCTGGAAATCAATTACAGTAGCTTGCGAAAGTATTCACCCCCCTTGGCATTTTTCCTATTTTGTTGCTTTACAACCTGGAATTAAAATATATTTTTGGGGGGTTTGAATCATTTGATTTACACAACAAGCCTACCACTTTGAAAATGGAAAATATTGTTTTATTGTGAAACAAACCAGAAATAAGACAAAAAAACAGAAGACTTGAGCGTGCATAACTATTCAACCCCCCAAAGTTAATACTGTCACGTCCTGACCATAGTTCTTATGTGTGTTGCTTGTTTTAGAGTTGGTCAGGACGTGAGCTGGGTGGGCATTCTATGTTGTGTGTCTAGTTTGTCTGTTTCTGTGTTCAGCCTGATATGGTTCTCAATCAGAGGCAGCTGTCAATCGTTGTCCCTGATTGAGAATCATATATAGGTGGCTTGTTTTGTGTTGGGGATTGTGGGTGGTTGTCTTCTGTCTTTGTGTTCTGCACCAGATAGGACTGTCTCGGTTTTCACATTTGTTATTTTGTATTTTGTATAGTGTTCACGTTATTGTCTCTTCTTTATTAAATCATGTTGAACACTAGCCGTGCTGCATTTTGGTCCTCTCCTTCACCCCAGGAGAAAAAACGGTTCCAGAACCACCCACCAAACTCGGACCAAGCAGCGTGGCTACGGGAAGCAGCGGCAGCAGCAGCAGCAGCAGGAGCTAGCAAGGCAGAGTGGCTGGAACCCCGAGAGGCTCCCCCAAAAATGTCTTGGGGGGGGACACAGGGGGAGTGTGGCTGGGTCAAGTGGGAGACTTGAGCCAGTTCCCCGTGCTTACCATAAGGAGCAGTTGGCTAAATTGAGGTACGAGTCGGAGAATGTGGAGGAGTTATTGGACAGATTGGAGGAAAGTGAAAGGATGGGAGATTATGAGACATTTGATGAGTTGTTGGTGATATTGGAGGAGAGCGAAGAGAGAGAGATGTTGGTTTGGCGTAGTATACACGGTACTCGCCCTGAGGTGTGTGATTACCGTGGAGAGCGGGAGTACGGGCAGACACCGTGTTATGCGGAAGAGCGCACGGTGTCTCCTGTACGTGTGCTTAGCCCGGTGCGGGTTATTACACCTCCCCGCACTGGTAGGGCTAGATTGGGCATTGAGCCAAGTGCCATGAAGCCGGCTCAACGCGTCTGGTCTCCAGTGCGTCTCCTCGGGCCGGCATACATGGCACCAGCCTTACGCATGGTGTCCCCGGTTCGCCAACACAGCCCAGTGCGGGTTATTCCACCTCCCCGCACTGGTCGGGCTACGGGGAGCATACAACCAGGTAAGGTTGGAAAGTCTCGGTGCTCAAGGGAGCCAGTACGCCTGCACGGTCCGGTATATCCGGCGCCACCTTCCCGCCCCAGCCCAGTACCTCCAGTTCCGGCACCACGCACCAAGCCTCCAGTGCGTCTCCAGAGCCCTGTTCCTCCTCCACGCACTCTCCCTGTGGTGCGTGTCTCCAGCCCAGTACCATCAGTGCCAACACCACGCACCAGGCTTCCAGGGCGTCTCCAGAGCCCTGTTCCTCCTCCACGCACTCTCCCTGTGGTGCGTGTCTCCAGCCCAGTACCTCCAGTTCCGGCACCACGCACCAAGCCTCCTGTGCGTCTCCAGAGCCCTGTACGCACTGTTCCTTCTCCCCGCACTCGCCCTGAGGTGCGTGCCCTCAGCCCGGTACCACCAGTGCCGGTACCACGCACCAGGCCTACTGTGCGCCTCGAGTGCCCAGTGTGCCCTGTTCCTGCTCCCCGCACTAGCTTTGAGGTGCGTGTCTCCAGCCCAGTACCACCAGTTCTGGCACCACGCACCAGGCCTACTATGCGCCTCAGCAGGTCAGAGTCGGCCGTCTGCCCAACTCCGGCTGCACTGCTCGTCTGCTCAACGCCGCCTGCACTGCTTGCCTGCCCAGCGCCGTCTGAGCTGCCTGCCTGCCCAGCACCGTCTGAGCCATCCGTCTGCCCAGCACCAGTCATGAGCTGCCCGCCAGTCATGAGCTGCCCGCCAGTCATGAGCTGCCCTCCAGTCATGAGCTGCCCGCCAGTCATGAGCTGCCCTCCAGTCATGAGCTGCCCTCCAGTCATGAGCTGCCCTTCAGTCCAGAGCTGCCTCTCTGTCCGGAGCTGCCTCTCTGTCCGGAGCTGCCCTTCAGTCCGGAGTTGCCCCTCTGTCCTGAGCTACCTCTCTGTCCTGAGCTACCTCTCTGTTCTGAGCTACCTCTCTGTCCTGAGCTGTCTCCTCTATCTAGGGGGGACCTTTGTGAAGGTTCCTAGACCAGGGTCGGGGGCGAGGGTCGCCACTCAAAGGACGCTAAGGAGGGGGACAAAGACAATGGTGGAGTGGTGTCCTCGTCCTGCGCCGGAGCCGCCACCGCGGACAGATGCCCACCCAGACCCTCCCCTTGAGATTTAGGGGTGCGTTCGGAGTCCGCACCTCAGGAGGGGGGTACTGTCACGTCCTGACCATAGTTCTTATGTGTGTTGCTTGTTTTAGAGTTGGTCAGGACGTGAGCTGGGTGGGCATTCTATGTTGTGTGTCTAGTTTGTCTGTTTCTGTGTTCAGCCTGATATGGTTCTCAATCAGAGGCAGCTGTCAATCGTTGTCCCTGATTGAGAATCATATATAGGTGGCTTGTTTTGTGTTGGGGATTGTGGGTGGTTGTCTTTGTGTTCTGCACCAGATAGGACTGTCTCGGTTTTCACATTTGTTATTTTGTATAGTGTTCACGTTATTGTCTCTTCTTTATTAAATCATGTTGAACACTAGCCGCGCTGCATTTTGGTCCTCTCCTTCACCCCAGGAAGAAAGCCGTTACAAATACTTTGTAGAGCCACCTTTTGCAGCAATTACAGCTGCAAGTCTCTTGGTGTATGTCTCTATAAGCTTGACACATCTAGCCACTAGGATTTTTGCCCATTCTTCAAGGCAAAACTGCTCCAGCTCCTTCAAGTTGGATGGGTTCCGCTGGTGTACAGCAATCTTTAAGTCATACCACAGTTTTTCAATTGGATTGAGGTCTGGGCTTTGACTAGGCCATTCCAAGACATTTAAATGTTTCCCCTTAAACCACTCAAGTGTTGCTTTAGCAGTATGCTTTGGGTCATTGTCCTGCTGGAAGGTGAACCTCTGTCCCAGTCTCAAATCTCTTGAAGACTGAAACAGGTTTCCATCAAGAATTTCCCTGTATTTACTGCCATCCATCATCCCTTCAATTCTGACCAGTTTCCCAGTCCCTGCCGATGAAAAACATCCCCACAGCATGATGGGGATGGTGTTCTCGGGGTGATGAGAAGTGTTGGGTTTGCGCCAGACATTGCGTTTTCCTTCATGGCCAAAAAGCTCAATTTTAGTCTCATCTGACCAGAGTACATTCTTCCATGTCTTTGGGGAGTCTCCCACATGCCCTTTGGTGAACACCAAACGTGTAGCTTATTTTTTTCTTTAAGCAATGGCTTTTTTCTGGCCACTCTTCCGTAAAGCCCAGCTCTGTGGAGTGTACAGCTTAAAGTGGTCATATGGACAGATACTGGTGGCGTCCCTCTCTTGGCAGGTTTGTTGTGGTGCCATATGCTTTCCATTTTTTAATAATGGATTTACTGGTGCTCCGTGGGATGTTCAAAGTTTTTATTAATTTTTTATAACACAACCCTGATCTGTACTTTGTCCCTGACCTGTTTGGAGAGCTCCTTGGTCTTCATGGTGCCGCTTGCTTGGTGGTGCCCCTTGCTTAGTGGTGTTGCAGACTCTGAGGCCTTTCAGAACAGGTGTATATATACTGAGATCACGTGACACATGTGACACTTAGATTGCACACAGGTGGACTTTATTTAATTAGTGATGTGACTTATGAAAGTAATTGGTTACACCAGATCTTATTTAGGGGCTTCCTAGCAAAGGGGGTGAATACATATGCACACACCACTTTTCAGTATTTTTTTTTATTTTTTTGAAACAAGTAAGTTTTTTCATTTCACTTCACCAATTTGGACTATTTTGTGTATGTTCATTACATGAAATTTAAATTACAGTTTGTAATGCAACAAAATAGGAAAAACACCAAGGCGGATGAATACTTTTACAAAGCACTGTAAATAGCCTGGGAGGGTTTGAATGCCAGTGCTAATATTCTCCTCTGAGCACAGGGGGCCCAGAAAATTGATCTGGATCTGTTAGCTGTTAGCGTTCAGCACTTTTGGATTACACAATTTAACTTTTTCGCACTTTTTGCATATTAGCATCTCTCATGTTACGCTAGCTCCTGCTTCACATGTATTTTTGGCAGGCCCACCTGCCTTGGCACTATAGGGGGCACTATATACTATAGGGGTATTTATTCATCACTGGTTCCCAGATATAAGAAAATGTTAGTGCACGCACACACCCACTTTTAGAGAAATCACAGTTGAATGGAGGCATCTGTTGTTTGTTCTAAGGTCCAGCTAAGTGCCTGTTGACCTACTTGTGGGGAAGGTGCCTTCTCTAGTGTGCAGCGAAGCCCACCGGGCTTTGGATTTGTTATGAATAGAGAATTAAGTAGCCCGAGCCTTCGCTGCAGTGCCTGGCAACACATGCCTTGGGTCTGCTGGTATTCCCCACAATACACTCTTACTACTACTACTGCAGCGTCCACCCGGAGCCTCTCTTTATCAGCCACTCACTCTCAACAGAATTACACACCCCAGGACAGTGAGTCAATCCCCTTATATAAGCCTTATGTATTACCTTAACCTGTTAGTGGCATGATAAACAATTGGATTGCTAAAAGCAAGTTGCGAAACTATGCACCTCTTACGATAACACATTCTGGAAAACTAAAACAAGCACTTCTTATTCTACGAGATCAAGATCAGCTAGTTCCTCCCTGTTTGTCTGTTTTTCCCCCATTTGGTGCCTAAGCAATACAACCCAGGTTAAGCCCACTAGCTTCCCTTCCTCTCTATTAGGAAAATAGAATAAACACAACTCTGCAATATGTAACTGTTAAAAAGCATGTTGAGTTATTTTATGAAGATGAATTGCTGCGGGGAGAGTTTGTGCTTCGTGGTTTTAAACTCACAACTCATTTCCAAGGAGATGCTGTGTTTAATGAAAAACGTCCTCCTCAGTCCACATTTTGATGGGAAAGAAACCCAATATTTCCATGGTGATTTGTGTAAGGACTGGGACCAGGCTACTTAGCTGACGATTCTGTACTATGCTAGTATACTATACTATCTCTGACTATGGTTTAGTTCTGTCTCTGGCTGTATTTGTGTTGATTCTTCCATCTACTCAAGGTATTGGTCTCGGTTTTTACTATCAGCTAGTAGCATATCCTGTGTTTTTGTCCACATTTTGACTGAAAGGAAGGTCACATTTGAGTTAACTGACCCGAAGGACTGTACCTATTAGCATATCCTGTGTTTTTGTCCACATTTTGACTGAAAGGAAGGTCACATTTGAGTTAGCTGACCCGAAGTACTGTACCTATTAGCATATCCTGTGTTTTTGTCCACATTTTGACTGAAAGGAAGGTCACATTTCAGTTAGCTGACCCGAAGGACTGTACCTATTAGCATATCCTGTGTTTTTGTCCACATTTTGACTGAAAGGAAGGTCACATTTGAGTTAGCTGACCCGAAGGACTGTACCTATTAGCATATCCTGTATTTTTGTCCATATTTGAAAGAAAGGAAAGTCACATTTGAGTTAGCTGACCCGAAGGACTGTACCTATTAGCATATCCTGTATTTTTGTCCATATTTTGAAAGAAAGGAAGGTCAAATTTGAGTTAGCTACAGCGCTGCTGGTCAGCGATCTGTGTCAGCTTCCAACCTTGCCGGGTACACAACTCTGCTAACAGGACAAAACCAAGAGACTCAAATTCACCTCTCTAATGGCGCACCTTCGGCACTGTGTTGTAGGATTTGCAGAATCCCTAGATGTAATATTTTCTAGTGCTTTCACTCTCTCTCTCTCGCTCTTGCTCTCTCGCTCGTGCGCTAATAGCTCCAATAAACCATTATTCCCCAGCACGTCTCAGGCCATCCATGTCTGTATTTAATCTTTAATTGTGTTAGCGAAGGAAAAAATTGCTTTGGGGATTCGACAGCTTGAAAGAGACATCTTGTTCATTTGGCTCATCATTATCAGCAGAATAGCTTCTTGGTTGAAAATACGTAATAAGAGACAAAACAATATTATTACTAGATAGTCTGGAGTTTGCTGTGCATCATAATGTTTTTTGTGTTGTTTTTTTTTACATTGGATGACAAGCTATTATGGAGGCTATTATCCAACTATTTGTAATGGTTGTTGTAAAATGTTGTCATGGTTTTGCTCCTCACTTTCATAATGTTACAACACGTAAGCCTATTTCTAATTTTTGTACCATCGTCCTTAGATCTTGCAAAACGTTCTAATGTAGTTTGTCAGAAGAAAGCACGGCCATTATGAGTCTGACTCTAACCTATTGAGACTCTTTAACACGTCCTCATAAACACTTACTGTAGATGCCTCACACACTTTCAGACTACTATAGTTTCTTACTAACACTTAGATGCCTCACACACTTTCAGACTACTATAGTTTCTTACTAACACTTAGATGTATCACACACTTTCAGACTACTATAGTTTCTTACTAACACTTAGATGTATCACACACTCTACTGCTGCTATTCCCAAAGTAGGTGAGTGCTCTTCTGAAGAGAGTGCTTCTAGTGGCTCGATGAGATTGTCCTGCCTTTGGGGAAACTAGGAAAGTGTACCACACACATCTTCTTCACAGGAAGCATAATGGACTTTCTTACCTTTTTTTAAGAAACAGGGTGACACATTTAGGATGCGAAGAGGGGAGGAGAGGTATAAATAGCAGTTAGGCCTTTTGCTGTTGACACAGAAGTGTGTCAAATAATTGATTATATCACAGATGTTAATGAAACAAAGCTGACAGATATTCTCCAGGGTTATGTTGTCGATCTTGGTTGTACAGTACTTATGTTTTATTGATACACATGTTGATACAATAATCACAACATAAGATATTGATATGTGACCTTGCTCTAAATGTGTCCTAAATTAGTTTGAGGTAATTAGAGATTTTTAGACAGGCACAAACTTCAGGGCAGAACTTTCACCCCAAAACGGAAATTGATGTCGACTTCAAAATCGCCTCCAACGCTTAGCTCTGGTCCCCAGGTGACAATGAATTCATTTTCAATCTCAGTACCTCACGCAGGGCATCTAAACTGTCCATTACCATCCAGGTCGGAAACAGCTACTAAAGTAATGTTTTGGGGCAGAGCAACTCAAATAGCTCCTTCATCCTATTGCTCTATTTCTTTACCGTCAACTGTACTGTTCTCACTGAAAGCAGTCAGTATAAACTTACCTATACTATGCAGTTTATCATGGGGTTACACAATACTTTAGCCACATGGCCCAAAACCTCTCAAAGGGTTCTCTACAAGGTTTCAACTGAATGAGTTAAATAGCAATTGAATCAGCTTCAGTCGTAACCCCATAAAAGCTTGGATATGTCGCTGTGACCCCTTTGTTTGCTGAGGCTACTTCACTATTTGACTCTGCATAGCAACTAATTGAAGGCCTCTCTCATAGGATGTTGCTGTGACCCCTTTGTTTGCTGAGGCTACTTCACTATTTGACTCTGCATAGCAACTAATTGAAGGCCTCTCTCATAGGATGTCGCTGTGACCCCTTTGTTTGCTGAGGCTACTTCACTATTTGACTCTGCATAGCAACTAATTGAAGGCCTCTCTCATAGGCTATTCACAGAAAGAGTAATAGTATGGAAGCATGTAGCTTCATACAACACTCCAAAGAAGACAACAATAATCATCTTATCGAGCCAGTACGCTAAATGTGCTGAAAGTCATCACACAACACACATTTCCCCATGTCCCAAATAATATATGCCTCAAAAACATTTGATTGAAATGTCTTATTTGATCATTTTCATTGGCTGAGAGTATCAATGAATATCCAGTATGGAAGCATGTAGCTCAATGAGCTCCGTTATCCAGTGGATCTGTCTCCTTCAGCTTAGCAGGAAGTGATTAGTATGGTTATGATGACTAAGAATGTATTTTTAAAAGCTCCTTCATCCTATTGCTCTATTTCTTTACCGTCAACTGTACTGTTCTCACTGAAAGCAGTCAGTATAAACATAACAAGAGTCTAGAAGCTCTTGGTGAAAATATCTCTGTGTGCTGCTCTTTGATTACATCAGCAGGCACTGTTCAGGTAATTGCAGAGTATCTACCTGCAGTCCCCTAGCACCATGAGTCACAGTGGTTCACTCTATCCTTCGTTTGATTTCGCTGTGCACTGAACAGAACTCAATACACCAACTACCAAAGCACTTCAATAAATGATAGTTGTGGGTGAATGCAGTTTCTCTCACCCCGTCAGGTAAACTTGAACTATGGTTAGACGTGCTCCGGAACTTTGGCGACTAAGAAAGTATTTTTGAAACCTTCCACTTTGGGCTGGATGTGTCAATGTGTAGTTCATACATGCATAATCTATGAGCAGAATTACTTTCTTACCTCAATTATCCACAAAATCCCTAGTTTGAAAGAAACTGTGCAGCGCCATTTTCCCTACATTTTCCAACACATGGGCCGGCCCCCTAGCAATTCGAGTTCCAGACATGAGCTTCAGCCCTTCGCCATTTGAGTGACAGCTATCAAGATGCACACACAGAAGATTTTAGGGAACCACCTTTGGCTCATGAGCGCTACTTTCAAAACTACAGGCTAAAAAGTGAACAAAAGTAGAGGCGGATCTCTTCAAATCAGCCTGTTGAAAGATCCCCCCCCAACCAGAAAAAAAAGTTTTTTTCTATTGTGTCATTTAGACTGACACATAAGTGTCTGGAGAATAAACAAATGCCTGTTAACTCCACTTATCCATCATGTATGGTGGAGGTGTGTGTGCGTGCGCCTGCGTGCGGAAAACGTTGCTTCAAAGACCGATTCGTTCCCCGGGAGTGACAATAATCGATCTTATGATTTCTGGGAATGATTTTGTAAAAAAGCCGTAAGATGATGACTGGCTGTGGTAAAAAGGAAATATATCCCGCAGGCTGATGATACGTTATGTCAAATGCCATTTTTTCATCTGTGAAAGCCATCAATTCATACATCAGCGATTTGTGACTGATTTGAGTATTGATTTCAGGTCCGTCCGTGCCACAGCCTGGTTCCCTCTATAAAAGAGACTCAAGGGTTCAGTTCAGGCCTGTGGTTGGTGGGCTTGGCTGCTCTATACTTTATTCCTGTAGGATCAATATGTTTATTTACCTGTCTATCTGGAAAGTAACACAGTCTTTAGCTGTGATATATCTACTGTTGGAGAGAGATTTGGTTTTGTCAGGGTTCTAGACGTTCCTTCAGTGGCTCATGCAAACCTCTATTTACCTCTATAACCTCTATTTACCTCTATAAAAAACAAATACATTTCAGGCTATTCCGTTAAAACAACTAGTGCCGGGCCTCCCGGGTGGCGCAGTGGTCTAGGGCACTGCATCGCAGTGCTAACTGCGCCACCAGAGTCTCTGGGTTCGCGCCCAGGCTCTGTCGCAGCCGGCCGCGACCGGGAGGTCCGTGGGGCGACGCACAATTGGGCTAGCGTCGTCCGGGGTAGGGAGGGTTTGGCCGGTAGGGATATCCTTGTCTCATCGCGCTCCAGCGACTCCTGTGGCGGGCCGGGCGCAGTGCGCGCTAGCCAAGGGGGCCAGGTGCACGGTGTTTCCTCCGACACATTGGTGTGGCTGGCTTCCGGGTTGGAGGCGCGCTGTGTTAAAGAAGCAGTGCGGCTTGGTTGGGTTGTGCTTCGGAGGACGCATGGCTTTCGACCTTCGTCTCTCCCGAGCCCGTACAGGAGTTGTAGCGATGAGACAAGATAGTAATTACTAGCGATTGGATACCACGAAAAATTGGGGAGAAAAGGGGATAAAAAAATAAATAAAAAAAAAATAAATAAAAAACAACTAGTGCCTATGCACACGTTGTAATAAAAATAATAATTTTAATTGATGCATTTAAAACGGTCCTTTTGTGAGGCACAGGCGGGAACTGGTTCTGTACGATGGCCGAGTGGTGGGATCGATAAACCAGGAGGATTCTTCATAATCGTTTAAATCGGCAGATTAGGAACATTTTGGCTTCCCAGTAGAATACAATGGCGATAGACAGAGCGAGTATGTTGCCACTGCTCAACAAGAATAGCCTATGCAGCTGCCAACACCTCAAACATGTTGACACATTGACACCGACATCACCCCAGTATTCCTACCACCTGAGCAAGACGGAAACGCCAAAAAAAAAAAAAATCTCCCTTCTGCTTTCAAACAGCAATTCACAGCTGATTCTGATCGGGGGAAAGAAATTACAAGAGTGATAGGTATGTTTATAGCCGCGGATATGCGCCCATTCTCTGTGGTTATGAAGAATAGGGGGTTTCAGCACTTTGTGGAAGTGCTCAAGCCTCATTATAAACTTCGCCCTCTCACACCCATTTCTGCAAACAGGTAGTACCCGCTCTATATAAGCAAGCTAAAGACAAAGCTGTCAATGAATTGGCCAATGTTGTGCAGGACATCTACAGCAGGTGTACTCAACTACTATTTGAGAAGATCCGGTCACACACATTCCTAGGTGGCAAAGGTCTGGATGGATAATGTAATTTATCGGCATAGTAACAAACCCCCACCTCGCAACCCATGTAACCCTGAAAATACAATACAGTGTTGTTATTCCTGATTGTGCTGTCATCCTGCATTATATGGATCATGATCATATATGGAATCAGGAATATCAACACTTTGTATTTCTTAAGTAAACAAAAATGAACTACATTATGGTTGGTGTCTCATTTTCCCGCTGTACTGAAACTGAACCGAACCGTAACCCCAAAACCGCAATACGTACCACCGAACTGTGGGTTTGGTGAACCTTTACAGCCCTAGTGGTCAGCCGGACTGACTTGTTTTGAATCAACCCAGATTCAGTATATTCACTTTAATGTGTTTACCTGCCTACTGCTCTCCCTTCTACCCAACTCTCATCGATCTCCCTCTAAGCCAAGGTCAGTAATGCTGAGAGGAAAGTGAATTACATGGGAACGCAAACACACACACACACACGTAATGACAGTCACGAGGTAAGATCTGGCTGTTTTCATTCTCTCTCTTCGCCAATGAAGCTGAACACTATAAAAAGTACAAGAGTGTATTAACGTGCATTAGCACCTCATTTAGCACCTGTCCCATTGTAGCGCTCCTGTTTACATCTGCTGTGATACACCTTGTTACCCTGCTGGTGTTCAGCTCTAGCTTGTGTTGACGTTTTCACACACACACACACACACACACACACACACACACACACACACACACACACACACATACACACACACACACACACTCACACATACAGGTCATTCACACATTCACGCTTTCTCTCTCTCTGTTCCAGGGCCCGCTGGGTGGAGCGGAGGAGAGCCCTGTCTCCGGCCCAGCAGCAGCACACCAGCCTGGGACGCGGCACAGCTTCGTCCAGGACCACTTTCAGGCACAGTACAGGTACGAGGCATAGACAATATCATACAGGTACATTAGTAGTCACAGACGATAAGAGGTGAGGAGTCACATTCAATTAGTACAGGTCAAGTAATAACGCATACTTAAGTTATGCAGCAATTCAATAACGATTTCTCACACCATGAGGCTTCATGGAGTACAAAATACCTAAACTTCTCATCCAAGACTTTTGTAATGTCTGTGTGCATAGTTTTTCTCGCCAGAATCTATAGCATGCCATTATATAGAGTATAGGTATTCAGAACAGGTGAGCATGCACTTTCCCTCCTGTGGATAAGAACGGGTAGCCTGCTAAAGTAGGTCACATTGAGCTAGCTGTGAACATTTTCTGGGATTAGTCTCTGTCTGTTTGGCTCTTTTCCTCCTGGCCTGTGGTACACACACACACACACACACACACACACACACACACACACACACACACACACACACACACACACACACACACACACACACACACACACACACACACACACACACACACACACACACACACATACACACAAAGCAGCAGCAGCAGGATCCCTGCATAGCCAGTCTCATGGAAATGCAGTGACCCTCTGCTAGCCTTGTCATGATGTTCTCCATCTCTTTTCCTCCCCATCCACCTCTTCTTAGATCAATCTGTTGAAACGTTCCACTTGTTGATTTATGATACCAACCACTGATCTGTATACCACATGGATTGACTGAGCAGTTTAACGGATGATTAGACTTTGACACATCCATATTGTATAGATAATGAGATTAGACCTGAAATGTACAGAATCTGCTGGGAGTCGAATGCGCTCTTCGCTATAACAAAAAAGTACTCAAGTTGTATCGGGCTTAGTATTGGACTTAACACCATGCTGGTAGATTAGTGTGAGTCAATCAATATAGGGTTAACCCCAGACAGTTGGACTGAATTGATGATGATGCGGGGTTAACCACCCAGTCAATCGTGGGATTATGATTCCCACTCCCTCATCACAGGATGATGGATTATACACTTATACAAACCCACTGTATCCCTGCGGAGACTGATCTCTCCAGGCTGCTAATTGGAAATTGCTCTCAGAATCCATTTTCCCTTATGGAAAAATTTGTGTCTGAAACGGAATATCGTAATTTTGAGGCAGAATATCGGAATTCCCAGATGGAATATTCAGAGTAAAGTGTGTCTCCTTTAACATCCAACCCCCTTGGCTCTTGGCTATGATGTGTTTGCCACAACAGCACACAGGTTGTGTTTACGTCCTATTATCATATTATCCATTAATTCATTAGCAGATAAGAGTAGCGACACTAGGGGAAATCTGAGACGTAACCTTCAAGACACTCCAAATGCATCCCTAAACAGCTTAGCAAAGAATGCTAATTCGATGGCTCCTCTCATCAATAATTTTGTCTCTTGTCTCAAATGGCACCCTATTCCCTTCATAGTGCACTACCTAGGCTGCGGTCCAAACACTTAAACGACACACCCTCGTCCACTTACCCTCGCCTTACGCCCTTGGGGGAGTCCCCGTCGCCATCTTGAAGGGTGGTCCAAATGATTAGCCAAGCAAGGGAAGTCCCCATAATTCAATTCGCGACGATTGTACATCTGCGAAAACTTAAAAACAACATCAATGGAGAAGTCAACATACAAGTGTAAGTAAAAACGAATGCTACGTAAAAATTAAATATGTTTTTGTTTGGTTATCTTTTGGAAATTGTAGAAATAAAATATTTTCCTTCTTCAGAAGTTCCAGCTAGGCAAGCTAATTAATTTGCTAGCTATCATACAGTAGGCGTATATTAATAATGATATATTCAATAAAAGTAGACATACACTCGTAATTGACTGTAGTGCATATAAAGCACCCACAAGTTACCGGTGGCTGAAAACACAATCATTGCGGGATGTTTGAGTGGCAAATTTACGGCCAAGGGTGGTCCATTCCTTCCTCCCTCGCCCCTTGCCCTGCAAGTGTATACTCGTCAGACGTCATGATACGTCATCAGAAGTGTCCACTTAATTTAAGTGCTGAGGGGATAGGGTGTCTTTTAAGTGTTTGGACTGCAGCCCTCGACGAACAGTTTTGGCTGACAGCTGTGAAGTGTCTGGACTCACCATCCTGGATATACAGATGTAGGATCTTAATTTGATAATTTTTTTGTTGCTGAGAATTTTCCTGCAAAGCAGGTAATGTAAACTTCTAGTGTATTTGAGTTTTTAAAAGGCTTCTAAAGTTTGTAATTTAATTTTGAAATGTCAGACTTGATTTGCCCTAACGAAAAATGTATCCACCTCCACAAAAATGTTCATTAATTATAACCCACATAATAGTTCACATTTCCCACTGCTGCAGGATTATTTCCCTGCTGAAGCAAACTGGCTCAAATTAAGATCCTACATTTGTACACCTAAGGTGTAGTAGTATACTCTTAGAAAAACACAAAAGGGTTCTTCGGCTGTCCCCATAGGATGACCCTTTTTTAATTCCAGGTAGAACCCATTTTGGTTCCAGGTAGAACTCTTTTGGGTTCCATGTAGAACACACTCTGGAAAGGGTTCTACACCAAACTCAAAAAGGTTCTACCTGGAGCAAAAAAGTGTTATTCGAAGGGTTCTCCATTGGGGACAGCTAAAAAAGAGTGTAGTGTGTGTTTAGTCAGGGGTTACAATCCAATACTTAAAGCACCAGTAATTAGTACTTTGATGGTCTGCTCCCTAAGGATATGTCTCAGTGTTGAGTACATGTTGTTGTCACATTATGCAGTCTACTGTAAAGTGATTACAGAACTACTCCAAACTCTGTTGTTTCTCTCGCAACGCACCTTGTAATTTTCTGCCTGGCTCCACCTCAACAGCTTGAAGTGTCAGAGAGTAGCAGGGTTGCACTGTAATTGCGATTCCAGAGTTCCGGACACAGACCCAGGTAGCAGGATAACGGCTGTCTGGTTTGGCTGGAGGGTGGTGGGGGGAGGTACAGATGGAGAGGGAGGGGGCAGATGGCTGGAGGGCTTGTTACAGATGACCTTGCAGGTAGAGCCTGGGAGAGGTAGAGCCTGCCTGGCTGTTCCCCACCCCTGCCTGGCCTGGCATTACATGGGGCCGTCTGTAAAGTTCCTTTTGTCTGTAGAGTTAATGCACTGTGCCTGCCTATAACTGTACTTCTGTTCATGCAAGTGCATTTGAGTATGAATACAGATCAACACAAGTAATGTATCCTATCCACTCAAACTGTTGTGTTCCATTGGGCTCCGTTCCTACATTCTAACTCAACGTTGCCGTATTGGGTGTTCTATCTTCCAGACTTCTGAAGACACAAGACAGTGTAGTAGTGTAACGGAGACAATGGGTGTTTTTCAAAATGCATACTACCACGCTCCGAGCATGCAAATTGGAGCACGGGAGGGTCGGGGTATGAGTCCAAATCAAAGTAGCCGAAACGGAGCACGGAGGGAACTTCTCGAATGTGAAATGTTGCTTATTCGCATGTAAAATGTTACCTGACTACAATATTTTATGTTGATATGTTAATAAATACATGCTGTGTAAATTTTAGCATATTTACCTGCCTAGGTACCATAGAACCCATAGAGTCCATAATAAGTCAATAGGGCTAACTGGCTAGCTACTACTGTTACTACTGAAGAATTGTTAGCTAGCCACCCACAAAGAATTGACATCTACCTTGCATAATATTAGTTTTAGGTCATTTTTGCCTTTTATACCATCTGGTTAGCAACATTATTAAGATTCACATATGCATAGCTAGCTGATAGTTATGAAGTAAAACATTTGCTTTGTGTTTATCTTTTTTTCGTCTCTATTGCCACTGTCCTGGCTGGAGGACTGTTCAGTGAATGGGTAGCTAAGTCCATAGTAAGTCAATTAGGCTAACTGGCTAGCTAGCTAATCATCCGCCGAATACAACA